>NC_079168.1:81105439-81232939 GCF_947568905.1 Ostrea edulis
ACTCTAGAATTTATGAGCGTTATTTATATAGAATGGACATGGCAATGATATAACAGTATTATTCTCTGTTTTGACAAATTTAATTGCACTTTGCAAAGTGATCTCTTGTAAAATGTACTATTAAATATTTCGAGTTGATAAAACTGACATTGCAGTATATGGTATATAATATGATATATGATTGATCATTAAAGGCAAAAAAGAGTGTTTGGATTTTATTTTACATAAGGATATAAACCTCGACAAAGTTCCAAATAATTCTATGCGGATATCATTCAATATGTCAAAACAGGATGAATGTTATTTAAGTTTTTTGACTTTCCATAGTTTCCTTAAAATCGTAACTGTTCGTAATGACAGTTCACATCACTATATGACGTAGAGACAAACACATACTGAGGTAATTTCAGTCCCTTTATTGTTAATTTCATTCATTCTATGGACCCCTCATGAACAAAGAACTGAAGTTAAAAAGGAATTATTTATTTTACACATAATATTCAGTAAATGTAAATAATTATATAAAAATTGTTATTCATGTACATTTTGCTTAAAGAAAAGAAATCGAAAGCCACAAAAATCATCCAATAATTGCCCTTAATTTAATGTGAGGATCAACCTTGTGCAAGTAGGAGTAAATCTGACTGTGAGATATATTAGTTTCAGAGGCTGAGTAAAGAGCATATTTAAGAAGGCTTTTAACAAGCAGACATGGTTCTGCAATCATGTTTTTGATATTGAATTTTGACATTTCGAAATTCCATTGCTGCTAAATAATAATAATAATGTGCGTCATTTATATAGCGCATTATATAATTTGTAATTACTCTAAGCGCTTTAACAATGTAAAATGTAAATGAATTATTATAAAATGTCACTTCTAAACTGATTCATATATTATTATCTTGTGTGGTGCCATGTGTCTTCATGCTAGTGATGTCTCGACAAAAATGTCTGAATATATAGGTTCCATATTGTTAGGTACCATTTTTCTCCATTATATTTGTTTTAATTCTTGACTCTCCTTGTGTCTTCTACTCTTATAAAAAGTAAGAAAGTCAAATTAGAGAAAAACTATTAACTAACTTGCAAACGATATGGAACATGAATTTATTTATATGCATGGAAAATATATATTTAAGTACACTGACTAGGTTTCCCTATGTAAATAAGATGAAGAAGATATCTAAAAGGATCTTTTTTTTTCCAGACATTGGAATCTTCTCTGATCATTTGGACCATTTACTGTGCAACAGTTGGAGTGTTTTTTATGGTGATAAAACTTGTCAATTTCAAACTTCATCACATTTTTGACACCAGTGAGTTTATAGAGGACACACCAAAGGATGATAAATCCGAGGACAAAGACAGTCATGTTATAGAGTTCTGGTATGTCAGTTAACCTTTTTGCACTCTAGTATGTCATCAGGCATTCAGGGAATTATGTCAATAGTTTCCTGTGAAGAAAATTGTATAATAGTTGGTGTTATGATGTAAACAGACTGGTAAATGTACCATACTTTTTGTGTCATAACTTCATAAAAGGAAACATGTTTATCACTTTAAGCAACATCATGACCCTGAGTGATTCAAGGTCATTTGAACACAGTCAAGGTTAATGGAAAAACAACTGAATATGCACCAGTTAGGATTAGCTCATCAAGGGTAGTTATGATTTTTTATGCTAAATTTATGGCTTTTGAATTTGTAGTAACACAGAAAATGAGGCTGAACACATTGAAATGGTCAAGCTTCACCATTCCCCCTCCAGACCGCTGGACAGTGACAACAATAACAGTGACCATATCATCAGTCATCCTAGTGTGGAAATCAAAAGTAAGCCAAAGTAGAAACTAAACTTTTTGATTTGCAGTCCAGATGTGTCGTCTTAGAAATGCTTTTTTCCACTTACACTCCTGACGTACTGTATATCACATTCCAATATGTTTTTAAAAATTTCATTAATGTTATCTTATACAGAGCTCCAGATAAGGTGCATATCAGTGTAAATACTCTTTAAATTTTACCAAATACACATTTAAGTTGAAAATCATGCATAAAATAACACATTAGCAAATGTAAATATGCTTTACACTCCCAAAGTAATGCATACTTGTAACATATGTAGTATAATATAAATACAAATTATCTACTCATTTAAATTGAGGTTAGTCCATGGCTTGATCATACATGAACTTGCGCTATGAAATACGTTTCGAATGACAATCAGAATTTTGAAAGTTTGGAGGAGTTAACTTAAAACAACTTTATAGGCCTACCTGTCATACTTTTTATCTAATAGGTAGTGTGCGGTCGAAAGCACAGAAAAAAAACTTGTATTATCAATCGTGGATGAATGATATGATTGCTGTTAAAAACATGGCACAGAAAATGTCACCAGATAAATGATACTTCTTCCGTTATACTTTAATTAGCTTAAAGTTTATACTGAAAGGCCGCTCCAGCAGCATTGTCTCAATAAGTAATTGATGCATTTGCGAGAATGGGAGTCACACATTTATTTGATACTTGTATATTTACAGGGGAAAATCCTTTGTAGTTCTTTTTATTAAAACTCTTCATTGTCATTACGAATTTGATATTTATCATTGATGCAATAAAATTTTTATGTCAGACACTCAGTCACATGATTATGAACCAATTCTGTATTAGTGTCAAAACAGCAAAGATAATCAGTAAATTAACAAAATACTTTTTTGTCCTTTTTTTCTGAAAAGCAAAATAATCCTTGATTTGAAAATCAGGAGGTAAATACTCTTTGTGGCAAAAAAATATCTGGAGCTCTGTTATACACACATTTAAACATAAATACATTTTGATACATGCATACACATTGATTTTTTCATTTTTCAATAATGCTATTGAACTTGTGGTAATTTCTAAACCAAAAAGAACAGATAAAAGATGAAAGGAAAAATTGTTGCTAAATTTATTACGATGTATTTTTATATGCCCGTCCCGTATTATGTTATGGCGCTGTCCGTCCGGCTGGCTGGCTGTCCATCCGTCCGTCTGGGGTCATGTTTGCCTGACTTTTTTCTGTAACGGATGCATGTACAACTTTGAAATTTGGTCACAATACCTCCCTCAAGAATTGTAAGAGTGAGTTTGCATTTCAGCTGGATTGGTCCATCCTTGACCTACTTTAGGTCAAACAGTTTTCTGGGCTTTTTTTTCCATTATGGATACAGATATTGCCCTGAAATTTAGTCAAAGGCTTCCTCTTTGAGAAATACAAGTTCATTTTGCATTTCAGCTGGATTGGTCCATCCTTGACCTTCTTTTGAGCTAAAAATAGGTCAAACAGTTTTCCGACTTTTTTCATTACGGATACAGATATTGCCCTGATATTTAGTCAAAGGCCTTCTCTCGGAGGAATACAAGTTCAGTTTGCAGTTCTACTGGATTGGTCCCTCCTTGACTTACTTTTTTGAAAAAATAGGAAAAAAAGTCGTTCAAACAGTTTTCCGGACTTTTTTTTCATTATGGATACAGTTATTGCCATGAAATTTAGTCAAAGACTTCCTCTCTGAGGAATACAAGTTCAGTGTGCATTTCATCTGTTTTCATTACGGATACAGATTTTGCCGTGATATTTAGTCAAAGGCTGCCTCTCTGAGGAAGACCAGTGCAGTTAACATTTCAGCTGGATTGATGCACTATGACCTACAGTGCTTTAGGGGGTAGAAGTAGGTCAAACAGTTTTCCAGATTTTTTTTTGGTATGGTCACAGGTATTGCTCTGAAATTTAGTCACAGCCTCCCTTTCAGAGAAATACATAATCAATTCACATTGCAAACATTTCAATTCAATTGGTGCACCAATTAGTACTTTAGGACTAAAAGTAGATCAAATGGTTTCTTGGACTTTTTATCATCATAGATAGATATTGCACCAACATTTTGTCACAACCTCACTCTCAGAGAAATACATAATCAGTTCACATGTCAGATGGATCGGTGCACCATGACCCACTTTAAGGCTTTTCTATTCAGAATATGTGTTGTATCAATTCAGAGTGCACAATATGCTTTCAGGTTGAATTTCACTGTCCGATGGACGTATATTGTACTGTTTGCGGTACTCTTGTTTAATATGGCGTCCAGCAATTGTTTTTAAATAGATGTCTATTTGCCATTGAAAGCATCTTTATTGTTTCTATCTTGAATTTGTTTATGGTTTTTTAGGAGATGAAGGATGTTTAAGAATTGGATGTAAAACTTGAAGAAATGATATGTACAGCGCTTATTCTTAATGTTTAGGTGGGTCTGCACCCTTAGCAGAGTTAGAGAATGATGACATCGATCAAAAAGTCTCCAAGCAGAGAGAATCTACTCCACCAAGCAGTAAGTTACCTGGATTGAAGGTATGAAGATGGCTTTATTTTGTAGTTTGATACTTAGATTATTGACTATCGGTTCCATTGGTTGCTAGGTGACAGTGCTGTGGAGTGCAAACAGGAAGTGGAAAGGGGGAGTCATCCACATCAGGTGACACTGAAAGCAGAGGTAGAGGTCAACAGAGAACTTTCAGATGGAGAAGTGGAAATAGGAGAAGTGAAACTTCCTCCCACAAAAGAAGACACAGATTCGGATTTATCTCCCGATGGTGGGTGGATTCGCAGACGTAGGAAGGCCGTGAGGCGAAGCAAGAGTGCACTGGATTACAACCCAGACTCTCCAGTGCCTAGGGTCGTCAGAGCGTTTGACAAATTAGACCGATCTCTTCCTGCCAATTTATACACACAAGTTGAACAAGAGAAAGAAGAGGAGGATTCAGATGTCCGAAAAACAGAGAAGGGGGACGTAGAGTTAGAGGATTTGGAAGGAATGGATGAAGGGAGAGTGTCTCCATATAAACAGAGGATACCCAGCAGTAAAGCTTCGCAGCGGCTCCAGAAATATCGGCGGAGTTACTCTGCGGATGAAGGGGTACCACCACGGCCCATCACACCACCTCTCAGAGAAGTGTTTGACTCGGGCCTGCAAAATATATCAAAAGCATCACCAAATGACAGATCAAACAGCAACAGTAGTGAACCATTCCCGGGACTATTGAAATTCCAGGCTCCAGATATCTTAGCTGATCTGCCTGGAAGTAGTGAGGACAAAACATCTCGAACGCTGAGGAACAGTGACAGTGATAGGTCAGACATCAGTGTGGGAGAAATCAAAGTGAAAGTAGAAAAAAGAGAAGGGGGGCCCAATAAAAAAAGTCGTCCATCTAGTGCAGGGGATATCAACAGAATAAGTGCTCCGATAGATCCAAACCTCACGACAAAAAGTGCTTCCAGATCTGCTCGGCCAGGAGGGATTGGATCTAAGATAGCTAGATTTTTCCAGAATAGTGGACACAATAATTCTCAGGAAATTGCTTCAGAACAGAGTAGTACTGTAGGGTTGGAGTGTTTGTTTAGTACAGACAGTGATTCAACAGAAGGTAAGGGGGAAATACTACTGTACTGGGTATAGTAAAAATGAGATAACTGCATCCTGTACTGGCCTACTGTGCATAATGAAAACAGAAATGACTGCATTCTGTACTGGGTATAGTGAAAACTACATTCCATTGTTTATGATTTTGATTTATTCACATTTAAAATATTTCTAATGGAATGACAGAAATGTTAATCATTTACATAAGTATATTCAAACTGAATAATATTTCATATATTACATTTAGGTTTGGGATATGTTTTCATTTAAAAGCGAGTCCTAATGTTATGTAGCATGGATGTAAATTTTAGTTTAGTGACAAAAAAATCAAAGAATTTATCCTGATGAGAACTCGTATTGCTACTTATCAAAGTGCAGTATTCATCATCGTAGAGGAAACAATTAAATCTGAAAGTTTTGATTTTGCAGATGATAGCAGTCATACAAAGGACCACTATCTATCAGACTCTTCCAGCTCAATGACAAACGAGGGGGAGAGCATTTTCGACACCAGTCCAGAATACCCACCAATTCATTCTCATCTTGTAGCGAAGGATAAATTGAACCCTTCACGAGATTCTGCTAATGTCCAGGGAAATCCCAGTGAAACACATTTACCCCCATCAGAGGTGAACACGCTGATGGTAGCGGAACATCAAAACACTCCACCACCTTCGGATCCACCCATAGAAGATGACGAGCTGGAAATTCTGAAGCAGCAGGGGGCCATTCCAAAAAACTACCGCAGGTCACAGAACATGCCATCGGAGATAGATCCATCTTCACTGCATAACCAAGGTAATGTGTTAATTACACCTCATCTCGAGAACAGTACATGTACCCAATATACATTTCATGCATTTACACTTGATTTCCAAACTTTAATACTTAGTGGACTGAAAGGTTAAGGTCAAAATTATGTCACTAATAGAATCGGGGTCATTTATCAAGCTCAAATTTTGTCCATACTCAGAGGCATAGTGTTTCACAAACACATCTTGTCAGGGTTCGAAATTAACTTTTTCAAGCACTAGTCCGTACGGATTAGTCACTGTTGATGTTCACTAGTCCGCAAAGCATTTCACTAGTCCGACCAGTATATCATATTAAATGATCTTCATTTTATTCTTAATGAAACCAAACACATCACAGTTGCAAGCAATTCAGTTTCTAACACCTACAGAAGAAAAAGACCACCATACTTTATTTTGCATTCAAGATCTTCAGAAGCATACAGTAACCTCCGAGTTAATCCTTTTATAAACGTCCATAACTACATAAGTGCATTCAAGATCAACGTTCCTGTTGTTTTCATGCTCAGTTCTTAGAGTCACAGGTGTTTGAAATTTTATCAATAAATTCAATAAAATTCACTCGATTGACGAAGCCATGAGTGATAGTGTTACGATCTCCTGTGTTAGAGTCGCGAATGATAAGAACATGTGTGCACAAACATGCATGTTCTTAGACCACACTGTTTGCAGTTCTTGCACCTCGAACCCATTCTCGTGATGCATTCTCGGCGTTTGGAATCGGCAAGAATTTGTGCTCGTTCGAGGAACAGGAGTCTCGAACGCACTCCATGTGTTTGGAAGATGAGGATGTCATACATGTAGTCATGCAAACACTTAACCATGCAGGTAATCGACCATAAGTTCAAACATCTAAGACACTCAGACAAATCTTGCTAAAATCTTAACCAATTCAAGATTGATTTTTCGGATTTTCACTAGTCCATACGGACTAGTACTATAGAGAATTTACTAGTCCGACACATTTTTTACTAGTCTTGGACTTACAGACATGAGGTAATTTTGAACCCTGCTTGTTCTTCACTTTTTGTGTTTGACAATGCCATGTATCGACTAATGGAAACACACACACCCCCTCCCCTTCCCCCACACATACACATGTGTAGATAAAATCAGAAAAGTGGGATACTACATTTCTCTGAATTGTCACTAAAACCCCCCAGATAATATCATTGAGACAAGTGTTCATGTGATGCAAGGAATTTGCAGCTTTTCAGTAATCACTGTTCAAAATGATAGTATTCATGTATTTACCATTTAAAAGACTGTGATTTTTACAGAGCTTGGAGGAAGTCCATCCTCTGGCGAACTCTCAGACACAGAGGATTTCCGACGGAAGATTTTGGAGATCCTTAGTGATTCCACAGACAACCCAGACAGAATGAAGAAGTTGTTTAAAGCTGTGATAGAAGCTAAAGGTATGGTATTGTGATAGAAGTCAAAGGTATGGTATTGAGATAGAAGTCAAAGGTATGGTGTTGAGATAGAAGTCAAAGGTATGGTGTTGAGATAGAAGTCAAAGGTATGGTGTTGAGATAGAAGTCAAAGGTATGGTGTTGAGATAGAAGTCAAAGGTATGGTGTTGAGATAGAAGCTAAAGGTATGGTGTTGAGATAGAAGTCAAAGGTATGGTGTTGTGATAGAAGTCAAAGGTATGGTATTGTGATAGAAGTCAAAGTTATGGTGTTGAGATAGAAGTCAAAGGTATGGTATTGTGATAGAAGTCAAAGGTATGGTGTTGAGATAGAAGCTAAAGGTATGGTGTTGAGATAGAAGTCAAAGGTATGGTGTTGTGATAGAAGTCTAACGATAAGTATGGATGCATCAGTACACAGCATATTTGGTAGATTCTTCATGTAGTTTGGTCAAATTACACTGAGCTGAATAGGTTCCACTTCTTTACAGTGTATGCTTTGTGGTCAATTGACCCCTTTGTTTGGACTGAAATATTCATTAATATACTTGTAAATGAGGCTGTTATATCACAAAGCAGTGCAAGAGAAGTGATACATTGTGGGTTGTTTTTTCTCTTGTGAGAGAAGTGATGAATTATGGTTGTTTTTCTATCTATAGAGAAGTGATGCATTGTGGGTTGTTTTTACAGACAGGCGAGGAGGCCGGGATTCCCCTGTACAGGAAACACAGCAAAGCAGTATGTGTTTTGTTTTGATATCAAGTCTGATAATCATAAATCAAGTATGAATTGTACATTTTGAAAATGTTTTAATATACTAGCATGTATGCTTTCATGTTCATTGTTAACCCAAAGTTAAAGTTGGAGTCTTTGCGATGTAATATTTCATAATGTCTATTGCCTGTGATTTTAGTGAAGGAGGAGAAGAAAGAAGAAGGGGAGACAAATAAGTTGACCCCAGCTGATGAGCAGGAGGTTCAGTCCTCCAAGTCCACCACACCCACTGAGTGTTGTGCACTGTTACCAGTCTCCAAGGAGATCGAGTCCGCTCAACCACAATCTGCAAAACTCAACAGGTCAGCTTACTCAAGTATTAGTTTTTAACATACTAATGCAAGTTAGTGCACTAGATATCACATCTTGTCATGATGTACTAGATATCATGTATTCTGTTGTGATATACTGGATATCACATCTGTCATGATGTACTAGATATCACTTATTTTGTCATGATGTGCTAGATATCACTTATTTTGTCATGATGTGCTAGATATCACATCTGCCATGATGTACCAGATATCACATATATATTCCGTCATAATGCATAATTGTGTAATAATGTGATTCCTCAGGCCACCTTTAAAAAAATCTGTTTGTCCTCTCCAAAGTGACCGATGAAAAAACAGCCTGACTGAAAACTCTTTTTTAGCCTCCGTGAAATAATAAATTTTGTAACAATCCAGAGTCTTCTCATCCTCTCAATATCAGTTTTAATTTTACATCTGCAACTACTTTTTCATCAAAATGCTTAACTTATAATTTTATGCCTATGAGATCGCATAATGAGAAGCATCATGGTGATTGACACTTAATTCAAAACGACTGTTGTTAACAACAAACCATGTGCTAGCGAAACAACACCATGTTCACTGAATTTTGAAAGTTTAGGATTGTTAAGAAATTTCTTTAAAAAAAATTTCCTGCTACCTGTAGACCCATATTGGGTTGGGAGAGGGCAAGCAAACAATTTTATAAAGGGGGCCTCTTGTGGTAGTATTTTACCCTCCTGTAAATTTTTAGACATAAAAATGTACTGATGTAGTTTTTGGTTGACAGGAAAAGAGGTCGTCGGAGAAGGGGGAAAAGTGGTTTAACGAGGAGGGATACACCCACGGTAAAAACTCCGGCGGGAACATCCATCCACTCAGCAAAGGACCACAATGACACCAGTGAGGGTGCAGTCCATTGGTTCCAAGATGAAAATGGTACAGTGATTACTGTTAAACAGCATCAATAACCATTGAAGCTTAACATACAATCATCTTCTATTTTTGAAAACTTAGTGCCTTGAATACTTTTTTCTGCTGTTGACTTATTAAAGAATAGTGTTTGAATTAGTGATTGAAGGTTGAAAATTTTTCATAATGGATTATTTGGTATAATTGAAAAACCCTAATTTCATTTTTGAAATTCACTAAAGATTCTTCATTAGGTAATAACAGTATGTGTCACATTGGTTAATTTGGCTTTGGAATTCATTTTTTTTAAAATGAAATAACAATATTTTATTAATATGGTTGTTATCAATTGGAATCTATAATGTTTGTGGAAGTCTTTACAAACAGTCGATACTCATCAGTATTGTTGAATAGACCCGTCACAGACAACTTTATCACATATCTTTTAAATGATGCATGACATGTCTTTATCACCACATAGCACTTTATTCAACCCCATGTTTCTTTTAAATAAAATTTATTTTATTTGATTGTATGTAGTGAATTTGTGTTTGCATATTTGTAGTACCGTATATACTCGCCTATAAGTCGGTTGTATTTTTTAAGGTTATTTTATAGGAATTTGCCATTGACCCGCTTATAAGTCGGTACAAATTTTTGTCAGAATCGGTTGACAATTTCAAGTCAATGCTCAACTGTTTTTACCTATGTTTCAAAAAATATTTTGAGAAATTAATAATTAAGAGGTGCTCAATATCCAAGCCATACCTGTTTGGGGTTTAAACGCAACCCTTGATCTGTTATGGGCAATGATCCCTTGTTTACCTATGCAATTATGGTCTCCTAATTACCAGTACCTGACACTGTGTGACTGTTTACTTAGTGGCACGAGCCTCGCGAAAACTGTTATTGTGGGATTCCGGTATAATTCATTGTATCAACAATTTTAAGAGTCAAGAATGATGATCTAAATTATCTGTTAACAATATTCAATCTTTTATGAAATATATTTCAGCCAGTATACATATGAATATTTCAATATTAAATCGGGTTCGTAATTCAATTTTACCGATAAACGATAGATTAGTTGAATATTGAAAGTATTAATTATATAGCGGTATGTAAATAATTTTTAACTAGTTAAAAATATGCAAATACTTGTACTTTATACATAATTTTAAAATACATAAACAATACAATATGTCTAGATAATCATTTGTGTGGTAGTCCATAATAATCATCGGAGTTGTTTAAAAAATATAAAAAATATACATTACGCCGCCCAGAAAAATACCAATCTTCTTAGAACGCGCCTATAAGTCGGACATAGAGTTTTGGACCAAAAATTGACTCCCAAAAATCCGACTTATAGGCGAGTATATACGGTAATTGAATATGATCAAATGTTAAAAACATAATCAGCAGTTGACATGGCAACCAATTGACAGTCGGAGTAAGCGTAGTATTAAATAGGAGTGCTTTTTAATGTTTCATTTCAGGTCAGTGGTTCGGCTACACATTTGAAGAGAACAGTGCAGGCGTGGCCTTTGTAGCAGAAGACATCCCGACTCACGTGAACAGCTTGGTAGACAAGAGGTAAATAGGCAGTGCATTAGTCCTCATCAAGGTCATTCACGTCAGACTCCAAGATGCTGTATACAGGGAAATTTTCACACCCTGTTATTTTTGTCCATGTACATTGGAAAATTATTTTGCCCACACTTAAATTCACCCAAAATTGTTCCTTGCTATTTTAAAGTATGAATCACTTGTAATGTGTGTACACTGTATTTGCTTAGTTTTTAAGTCAACCATTCAGGATAAGGGCAAGAGGGACAAAAATGTAATGGGGGCAAAGTTTAACATGTATACAGTATTAGTTTTATAGTATGGCTAATGCACATACATATAAGCTTAGGATAAGGGCAAAAAATGTAGGGGGGGGGGGGGGCAAAATTCAGAGTACAGCACATAGCAAACAGGCTTATAATAAATTCACACTTATTGCGAAGAGATATTTATTCCTAGTGAGAGAAAAATAACGAAAATTTTATTGAATACAAATCTGTTTGGTTGTGACAAATTGTTTTTCATTGGCCGTGGTTAGCTGCAATAATGTAGCCCTATCCGAATTATTTTATTCTGATGTTTTCGGGATAGGGTTACAATTCCATAGGATCTCTGTAATGGTGCAAAATAATTTTATGAATAACCAATAATAAGCTCCGTGTATTAGTCCCAAATGTTGTTTACACCAAAAGAGTACCAACTTTGTGCTTGGACATGTCTAATAAAGGTGTTTTTCATATAAACATCATATACAGCATGCAAAATTCTTCATCTGCTCCGCCATGCTTATTATTGCGATATATCGTAGGTGGATCTACTGAAAAACCTAAATATTGACAATCTGCGCGAAAATGTAGTTGCTCGAGCCACTCTGACAAGGAAAGGAAAATCATATGGTTGCAGAAAGAATTTACACTCTGCTGTTCATTTTTAACTTGATATTTAATGTAAACCTTTTTAATACCGACAAAATAGCTTTCTCCTCCGTACTTGTCCATTGATGTAAATACTACTTTACATGGCATATGCAAATAACTTGACAATCGGAAGTTGAAACTTCAGTACACCAAACATTGCGCACAAATATGAATTGAGAAATTGAAATATATCGAAATTGTTGAAAATGGTAGAATAGAGCCTCACAAATCGTAAGTTGCAGGTTGTAAATTTATATATTGACTAAGAAACATAGTCTTAGAATATCATTTTAGTTACGTAAAGAAAGTCAGCAAATGGTTAGAATGATTGAAAATGTTGCGGGAGTGAATCACTCCCGCATTTGCACCATTACAGAGATCCTAAGGAGTTGTAGCCCTCCCCCAAATCGGAGAGGACTGCATTATTGCAGCTAGCCGTGGTGGTATTCATAACTGCGTTTTACTGTATTAGTATTGGACACTGGTAAATGTATGTACAAGTATTCTTCTAAATTACGAGGGCGAGTCAATAAGTAACCAGCCTATTCCATTTCCGATTGACCAAGACGGTCATGAATTTTATGCCTTGATTCAATACATGTTTTATACCTGGGTACAAAATTGCACCCCTATCTAGTAATTCTTTAGTAAAGATATTGAATGTCAAACATGGCTAGTGATGCAAAGGCATGCTTTTCATCTTAAGATGAGTACCGCGCTACATGTAATATGCGTTTCATGTATTTAAAAGGTAAAACAGGCAAGGAAATACACGTTGAATTAGCCGATGTTTATTGGTCTTCTGAACCATCTTTTACTCAGATTAAATTCTGGGAAGGGGAATTCAAACGTGGTAGAATGTCTTTAGAAGATGAAGCCAGGTCTGGACGCCCATTGGATGCCACTGACGAAGAAATATGTAAGAAAGTTCGGGATCTGGCATACTCTGGGAGAATTCAGTTGGAAGAAATAGTGCAGACATTAGGCATTTCACATGGTAGCGTTTCAACAATCTTACATGATTGTTTAGTTATGCGCAAGCTAACAGCCCGTTGGGTCCCCAAATTCCTTAGCGATGAGCAAATGGCAACCAGAGCATCAGTATGCAGCGCCTTGTTGAAGTATTTTAGGTCAAAAGATGATTTTCTTTTGCGTCTGGTGACTAGATTAGACTTGGGTTTGTTATTATGAGCCAGAGAATACAATTCAAGAGTCGTCAGTGGGTAGGGCCTGGGTCCCTGAGGCCAAAGAAGTTCAAGACGCAACCATCTGCTGGCAAGGTGATGGCCACAGTATTTTGGGATGCAAAAGGCGTTTTTACCCAAGAAAAGTATGCAAACATGCTAGACCAGCTGAAAACCGCCATCCATGAAAAACACCGAGGTAAATTCTGTAAGTGTTTTGCTGCAACAGGACAACGCGAGAGTCCACACTTGCAAAGTTGCAATGGGTGCTGTAGAGCAAAACGGGTATGAATTAATTACACATCCTGCCTATTCACCTGACCTAGCGACTTCTTCCTATTCCCAAACTTGAAAAAGGATATCCGTGGACGTCATTTCTGGTCTGACGATGAAGTTGTGACGGCAGTTGAGGAGTAGGTCAATGGAAAGGACTCTGACTTTTTCAGTTCTGGGCTGATGGCACTTAAACACCGTTGGTCTAAGTGCATCACACTAGAGGGCAATTACATCGAAAAAGAAGAGGTGGATCTCAACCGGAAATAAGTTAGGCTGGTTACTTATTGACTCGCCCTTGTAGGTTATATTTTTCTGAATGCTAAAGTTGATCTGTTTCAGTTGGAGTAGTACATGCAGTGATGGATCCTGTAACGATGATTCTGGCTCCACGGTTATTCTCGATTCACCATCTGGAACCAAGAAAGAGGATGCATCTCTGGATCCACTGAATTCAAACATAGCGGCATTCGACATTCCAAATTTAATTCGTAATCATCATGACATGCAGCTTCTTCAGCAATTCCAGCCTAACTTGATGCTGCAGCTTCCCTGTGACAGCTCAGATGAATCTGAGTCTCCCAACTTCCAAAAGTCCAAAGAGAAAAAACCCAAACACTTCTACAAATTCCAGATGTTTAAAAAGACATTTCTTAAAATTCGATTTGATCGATTAGCTCTGCTAGCTCTCTTAGATAGGTAAGGACGTGGATATGTTTCACTGTCACAAGAACAACAATAATCATCCTTGTACAGTGTGAATTTAAGTTTGTACAAATCATGACCTATGATTCAATGTATGATTATAGTAGTTGTTCAAAATTTCTGCAATTTATTTCTCAGTAAGAGGAGTTGACTCAGGTAGCATTATTACCTGTGGGTCTGTTTGTTGCAGGAACCTGACATTACTAGAAAACCTGGTGACAGTTTTGATTGCGATGCTGGTAGGGGCCCTAGGGGCCTTAGTGCTCACCCGGAATTTCTATCATGACATCCTAGTATTTGTGTTCTGTTTCATCATCGCTGGCTGTCAGTATTCTCTTCTAAAGGTAAAGGGTGATGAGGGGGGAATCTTATAATTTCCTTTATTTCTGTCTCATCGTATTTGTCAGTAAATATCTGTGGGGAAAAAACCCAAATTGCTTCAAAAATGTTGATTCTTTTTTAGAGTGTACAGCCTGATGCAGCATCACCCATGCATGTAAGTGAGATTGTTGTCATAGTGATGTCAGAGTCTGGAATGTCCAATGATAAAATATACCAGTACTAATAATGAAAAATATAGGTTTCTGTTAAATGAATATGTTAATTATTGAAGGGGGAGTTTGATACTGTTAATTTTGTAATTACTGGTACTTTGCTTAAACAAAATAGATTTAAAACTTAAGGTAATTCCCCATACCACATCTTAATATTGAAAAACCGACTGATTTCTATCAAAATTAGCGTGTATATTTTCAAGGATGTATATTGACCAAATTCCCAAAGAAAAATATGTTTAGCAGCCTTTCCCAGAGTACAGCCGCTTCTAAAAGTACAACACATCACTTTAAAACAAGTAGTGTTGATATACATAGATTTTAAGGCACTGTCAATATTTAAGTGATAGAAATATGTTTCTTTCATATGAATTGAAGAAATGTATTGCATTTGACTGTTTTCAATAATTTTTCATCTACTGAACCAAACTCTTGGTTTCAAAGTGATGAAAATGCACATATAGTAGTCAAATTTTGACTAATCATAGCCTACCATATCTGGAAAATTGTGTTTTCAAAAACCTACAGATTTTTTAAATATTTCAATATGTTATACCTTTGCACTCCAGCAATCATTTGACATGAGAAGTAGATAGGGTATCGGATAATTTGAGAGCCTAATGACCCCCTCTAGGTTATAAACCTTGAAAAAACGTATATTGGAAAATGGTGTCTAAAAATCCTATCTCTGCAAACATGTTTCATTCATCATTTGCATTACTAAATTACCACTGCAAGAAATATTACAGGGTGGTTTTTGGAAATACATTTTAAAACATTAAAGCTTCAAATAGCAGAAAACCACTTTCATTGATTGTCGTAAGCTTTAGGGATCGGGCTTGAAGTTAGGAAAATCCTACCTTTACTATGGAGCTTACTAAATCCATAGCCTACGTCACATGAACACTGACATGACGTCACAATAGATGAAAAAATAAAATTATGTTGTCATATTTAGTTGGAACAAACAAAGTGATGTAGATCAGAATGATTTTTACATTTTTAACGCTCATTTAGAGAATGCTATAACCTATGCTCAAATTACAAATTTTGGGAAATTCAAATATTTCAAAACACCTGAATTCTGCATTCCTCGCCCCCTTGGTAATTTTTAATTCCTGGTAGTTTTTAACAATACGATAAAGCCATACGATGTGAGTATTAATGATATGTAGTATCGCGTACATTCCAAGACGTTTTGATAAAAACATCAGTGAAGGCCATGTCTGGCCAGCAAAGCGTTTTAGATAAAAGAAAATTACATGTAACACCCATGGTCCTTACTGTACGTACAAGAACACAAACATAGGACACCTAGAGATAAACATGTGACAAATCTGTCAGCATATGATCTAATTGAACTCCCTGAGATCATTAGACACAACAGAGATATTCACATACATGTATGTGCACATTTATTGTGGATTCGGACTTCGGAGGGCCTCGAAAGCGATTTTTGTCATGTAAATAAATATGAAAATTTTGCAATGGTGGTTACAATGTCAAATAACTTTAGACTGTGCATATATTTTATTTAGGTCATGACGACATTGTATTCTTTCAGGTTTAAATAAATTATAAAGCAAACATAACAAAAATGTGTGACTGTCAGTACATGTAGTGTGCTGCTCTACAAAAAAAATTGCATTTTGTTGTAGGAGATTTGATATTTCTACCCATCATTAATGATCAGAAATCACACAAAAGAAATGGCCTACAATAGATACATTGAAGGTTGGCAACACGATTTAACATCATAATCTGTAATATTTGCAGAAATCTCACGGGAATTACTAAACGACTGTATGTCATAACGCAATGTGTATGGAGAGTTTACGACTTTGCGATGTATACAACTATAAGCATTTTCTCTCCCGAGCATTGTTTTGTATATAACCGGCTTGTTTGTAATGTTGCGATTCGTTTGTTGTTGTTTTTAATTCTAAATTTTTGTTGTTTGCTTTCAAACAATCAGTCCTAATACGGTCTACAAAATTCACCAAAATGCCATCGGGTTCGTTGAAATAACGCTCGTGACTCGTGAATAACGTTTCTAACGTTATTTGACGTGGTATGGGGAGTTACCTTAATTATCATGGGTAATGGATTGGAGCTGTTTATTGTAATGTAAACAAAATACAAAATAAATATTAAACTTCATTGTTGAATGGAATTGTTTGCTGTACTGTATGCCAGATATGATGGTGTGTTTTCCTGTTCTTCATACAGGGATACAATCGATTGGTGGTATTCAGCCGTCCGTTCTATTTCTGCGTGTGTTGTGGCCTTATGTTAGTGTTGGATTTTGCTATACCTTACTCACCCACCAAACCGACGCTCGTATACGGTCTGCCCTTCGGATTAGAAGATTCCCTAACATTTGCCAGGGATCTTTTGAAAAGTGAGTTTATGACGACTTCAAGGATAAGATTTAGGACTTTTAGTAAAAAGTGAGTTTATGACGACTTCAAGGATAAGAATTAGGACTTTAAGTAAAAAGTGAGTTTATGATGACTTCAAGGATAAGAATTAGGACTTTAAGTAAAAAGTGAGTTTATGACGACTTCAAGAATAAGATTTAGAACTGTAAGTAAAAAATGAGTTTATGATGACTTCAAGGATAAGAAATAGTACTATAAGTAAAAAGCGAGTTAATGACGACTTCAAGAGTAAGATTTAGTGCTGTAAGTAAAAAGCGAGTTTATGACAACTTCAAGAATAAGATTTAGAACTGTAAGTAAAAAATGAGTGTATGATGACTTCAAGGATAAGAAATAGTACTATAAGTAAAAAGCGAGTTAATGACGACTTCAAGAGTAAGATTTAGTGCTGTAAGTAAAAAGCGAGTTTATGACGACTTCAAGAGTAAGATTTAAGACTGTATAAAGTAAAAAGTGAGTTTATGACGACTTCAAGGATAAGATTTAGGACTTTAAGTAAAAAGTGAGTTTATAACCACTTCAGGGATAAGAATTAGGACTTTGAGTAAAAAGTGAGTTTATGACAACTTCAGAAGTAAGATTTAGTACTGTAAGTAAAAAGTGAGTTTATGATGACTTCAAGGATAAGATTTAGGACTGTAAGTAAAAGTGAGTTTATGACGACTTCAAGAGTAAGAATTAGGGCTGGTTATTACCCTGGACACCAAACGCATCACAGACAGAAAAGAAGTAAGTGAAGCCGTGGTTAGTTTTGCTGAGGATAAAGTTTTAGCAAATTTATAATTTTATTGACTTTCCAAAATTATTTTTATTAATTTATTTTTTAGAAAATAGATATGTTTTGAATATAATCTTTTAACAATGACCTATAATGATCTTGACTTATAAAATGTTGATACTAAAAAATTGATATATAGCATTTTATCCCAATTTTGAAACAAAAGTCATGACGAAGAAGGAAAAAATATGCAAATTTTTTTTCTGACATGAAGTTGGCATTTTGATTAATTAGGTCATGAATTACTAGTAAAAACTATACAGTCGTTGTGTTTGATGGCTGTAAGCAATGACTTTGTGACATTGCTCCAGTTCTGAGCTGTTTGTGTGTGTTACTTTCTCAACTGGTCTCTCTTTGTGTTGACAGTTCTAGTCTTGTGTCTACCAATTATATTCACCATTGGTCTCCTACCACAAGTCAACACCTTCATCATGCATTTAATGGAGCAAACTGAGATGCATATATTTGGTGGAAATGGTGAGTACAACTTTTGGAACTGACTGTATGTTTTGTTTTTTTGACAGTATGATTTATATGTACATGTATATATGTATCGATAAGCATAGCATCAGTCTTCACGAAAACATTTAAAAGTTGCTGGCCAGTCGGACCAGTGAACTGTCTGAATTTACTGGCCCACAGTGAAATTTACTGGCCCCCAAAATTTTTATAGTACATGTTTATCACATACATTATGGAATGCATTGTAAAACTGCACAATTAATTTACTGAAACTATGCTTATTACTCATATTCATATCCACCCTAAGACATCCTTTCTGTTGATACCAGAAAAACAACACCGTACACGGTATTTTCTCTCTCTCTTTGCCCAAATAACAAAACTACAAATTCACGTATTTTTCACAAACATGAAAACAGCCCGAGTGCACCTTAGGAAGTAGCCTTCTCTACCAACATCAAATGTAAATGATTGATTAATTCTATAAACTATAGAAATTGCATAAAATCAGAGATAACTGCAATTGACGAAGTTCATTTTAATTTGACAATGCAATAAAGCAGCAATTACCGGTGTGCAGTGCAATACAGAATGCAGCCATTTTTGTTGTTTCAATAAGTTGTTCGTTGAATATTCACGTTATCAACGTACAAGTTATCTTGACAATTACAAGTATAGACATAGTTATCATTCTTTACTTTAAAGAAATAAACAAACCACGATGTCAAAACACTTACTTTATGTGCTATTTATTGATTTATTTTTATTTTGATGGTAATTTAAGTAAATAAGACGTTTAGAATATATAAATCCAACATTATATTTAATGTGACTTACAAAAAGTCTACAAGCCCATCGGACTTCCTGGTTTTTTAATTTCACTGACCCAACCCTAAAATTCACTGGCCTCGGTCTTCGGACCACTGAGTTTTCGTGAAGACTGTAGCATCGTTTTGTAATTATATGTTCTTTTGTTACATAATTAAAACAGTTGTCTTGCAATAAGTAAAGAAAGGGGATTTTTAAACACCCATCATATTTCATGTTTAGACACCATTAATACATGTATGTAGAATGAGAATAGAGATGAATTTTAGCTGATTTGTTGGGTCGTGTTTCATGTTTACCATTAGTAGAGACGATTTCTAGCTGACTTATTCTGTCATTTTTTAGGCTCCATCAGTCTCAGTTCCTCAATATACTCGGTGATCAGAAGTATCATCGGGGTCGCCTTCCTGTATGGCTTCTGCTTCGTGGCAATTGAAGTAAGGAACAGAGGAAAACAAATACCATTTGTTTACTTTTTTAAGGGTGCTGTGAACATGGAAAAATCTGTGTGTTGTTAATTACTTAAAATCAATATTGCTTATGTATGGATGTAATTTCTGCAATGCCAATATGTATTTTTTAAAATATGAAATACAGTTAAAAGCTAGAATTTGTTTAAGATTATTTATGCAAAAAGTTGTTTTACATATATAATGTAATTTACCTCCATTGTAATTTTCCACATTTTAAAATCATAAAGGAGATCTAACTGACAATGTTTGGCTATATTTTCATAATGATATTTTCATTTCTGCATTGATAGAGATTATTACACTTTAACAGACTCTAAATACATTTGTATCACTAATATGTATACATGTAAGTACTCGTGTAGTGACTGTGTATGGAAATCATTAAATACGTGTAGCTTCAGTATTAAGGATTCGCCCAAGTGTATGTTTATCTATAGACTGGTGTGTTTATTTAAAGTCAGGTGTGTTTATTTATAGGCTGGTGGTCCCCATGACTGTGACTGGTATGTTTATTTATAGACTGGTATGTTTATTTATAGGCTGGTGGTCCCCATGACTGTGACAGCAGGGATCTCTCTCAGAACGTGGTCTTCTCTGTGTTCTCTGCTATTCTAGTGGCTGTGTCCTATCACCTCAGTCGCTCAGCCAGCGATCCTAGTGTTCTCTGGTAAGCTAAATAGTCGCTCAGCCAGCGATCCTAGTGTTCTCTGGTAAGTTAAATAGTCGCTCGGCCAGCAATCCCAGAGGTCTCTGGTAAGCTAAATAGTCACTTGACCAGAGATCCCAGAGGTCTCTGGTAAGCTAAATAGTCACTCGGCCAGAGATCCCAGAGTTCTCTGGTAAGCTAAATAGTCACTTGGCCAGAGATCCAAGAGTTCTCTGGTAAGCTAAATAGTCACTTGGCCAGAGGTCTCTGGTAAGCTAAATAGTCGCTCGGACAGCAATCCCAGAGTTCTCTGGTAAGCTAAATAGTCATTCGGCCAGCAATCCCAGAGGTCTCTAGTAAGCTAAATAGTCGGCCAGAGATCCCAGAGTTCTCTGGTAAGCTAAATAGTCACTCGGCCAGAGATCCCAGAATTCTCTGGTAAGCTAAATAGTCACTCGGCCAGAGATCCCAGAGTTCTCTGGTAAGCTAAATAGTCACTCGGCCAGCAATCCCAGAGGTCTCTGGTAAGCTAAATAGTCACTCGGCCAGAGATCCCAGAGTTCTCTGGTAAGCTAAATAGTCACTCGGCCAGCAATCCCAGAGGTCTCTGGTAAGCTAAATAGTCACTCGGCCAGAGATCCCAGAGTTCTCTGGTAAGCTAAATAGTCACTCGGCCAGAGATCCCAGAGTTCTCTGGTAAGCTAAATAGTCACTCGGCCAGAGATCCCAGAGTTCTCTGGTAAGCTAAATAGTCACTCGGACAGCAATCCCAGAGTTCTCTGGTAAGCTAAATCTTGTATTTTTATTAGTTGATCAGCCAACGATCTCAGAGTCCTCTGGTAAGCTAAATCTCGTATTTCATTAATTTCTGCAACATTGTTTATTTTGATTGTTTATGGTTTTGTTATGAATTTACAGGATGCTGATTAGGGATTTCATCTGGGACAAGGAAGTCCCCGAGTCTGGGGAAGAAGAATTGGTGGATCCACTGCCAGAGAAGCTCAAACATTGTGTGGTGAGTTTATACTCTCAATCTGTACTCAAACAGTGTGTGGTGAGTTTATACTCTCAATCTGTACTCAAACATTGTGTGGTGAGTCTGTACTCAAACAGTGTGTGGTGAGTTAATACTCTTAATCTGTACTCAAACATTGTGTGGTGAGTTTATACTCTCAATCTGTACTCAAACATTGTGTGGTGAGTCTGTACTCAAACAGTGTGTGGTGAGTTTATACTCTCAATCTGTACTCAAACATTGTGTGGTGAGTTTGTACTCAAACAGTGTGTGGTGAGTTTATACTCTCAATCTGTACTCAAACAATGTGTGGTGAGTTTATACTCTCAATCTGTACTCAAACAGTGTATGGTGAGTTTATACTCTCAGTTTGTACTCAAACAGTGTGTGGTGAGTTTATACTCTCAATCTGTAGTCAACAGTGTTTGGTGAGTTCACATTATTGGAGAATCTGTTCTATAGAAATCAATGTGTAGGCCCCCGCCACCATCCCCTTCAAAGAAAAATAAAATAGTGGAATGAGTAATATTTCTAAGTAGAAATCTTTTAGTGAACTGAATCTCTAAGACCAGTTTTAATTTCTATAAGTACTATGGGATATTATGAATGATGAGGTTAAATTTTTACTGTTTCTCTTTATATGATTTCAGAGTGAACGTCTCCAATCAGACTTACTAGTCGGTGTGTTCATCCTCATCATCGTGTTCGCAGTTCATGTTAGTACGGTGTTCAGTAGCCCAGTCTTACAGGTATGATGTCTACAGCATCATGTTCATGTTAGTATGGTGTTCAGTAGTCCTGTCTTACAGGTATGATATCTACAGCATCATGTTCATGTTAGTACAGTGTTCAGTAGCCCAGTCTTACAGGTATGATATCTACAGCATCATGTTCATGTTAGTATGGTGTTCAGTAGTCCTGTCTTACAGGTATTGTATTTACAGCATTGAATATTTACGAGGACTGTTCGATATGTAGTGTGTATTGTACGATATGTAATGTGTATTGTACGATATCTCAAAAGCATTCGACTGAAATAGTGAAATGAACATTACATCCCTTCAAAGTATTCTCCACGGTTTGAAATACATAATTTCAATCTCTGAATCCATTTCTAAAATGTGTCACGGTACGCTGATTTAGGTATACCTCTGAGGCACTGACTGGTGGCTGAGTTAGGGCTTGTCGGGACTTGTAACGACGACCATATAAGAACTTTTAAGTTTTGGATAAAGGAAAAAGTAACATCTCAGTAATACCAACCTGTAACACTTTTGCCCTTCGATACCGGAATTTGTATGGCTATACCATCACATGAGAAGAATATGCAATAAAGAACCTTCTTTGTGCTTATGGTTCTTTTTGCAACTACAGACCTTCTGCCGTGTTTAGTTAGCCATATTTTGTTTCCAATTTTTCTTACTGGTTCGAAATAGTAAACCCATGTTTCGACACCAATAACAATGTTTGCAAATTGTCTGTCTTTGATTGAATTTGGGAAACATTTTCAGCAATTGCTTAGCAGTTTGTACTCGTACCCATTTTTGGTCATTTGTCAATATATGCGGTATCCATTTGGCAGAAATCTTTCGTACTTTCAAAATACGCTTCAAAATGAAATGCACCCACGATAGCGATATGCCAACAGCTTTCTCAATATCACGAATCATGTATCTGCCATCACTTTCAATTATTTCCCTGACTTTTGAGACATTTGCCTTGCCTGTTACAGTCACAGGTCGGCCAGATTTTGCTGCATCTTTGACGGACTCTGTGCCAGTCAGAAATTTCTTTCTCCACCTACGAACTGTCTCATAAGATACGTTATCAGACTATTGACTTCCCCCAATTCAGTAAAAATCTGCATTACCGAATGACCAAGTTTTGTGCGAACTTTTATATAAACTCTAATTTCTTCAATATTCTCAACCCATTTCTCAACCATTTTTACAACAGTGGTCAACGACTGGCTCTATTGAAATGACTATAAGTTTAAAATTATGTGGAGCTGAAGGCCTGTGTTTATACCATTGGAAAGGTATTGAATGGAGCTATTCAAGAGTATCATCAACCATGAAATCGTGCAAAGTGTTATCACACTGTGGTACAATACACATTACATATCTAACAGCCCTCGTACCTCTCAGTATGTAATAGATATGGAAAAAAAGTTACATTTCCTGTGGAATTTGCTGGGAATAACGACGCTTTGTACTGTTTTATTTTACAGCTGGTGTTGAGTGACATGTTTTGTTTTACAGCTGGTATTGAGTGACATCATGTTTGATTTTACGGCCGGTGTTGAGTGACATCATGTTTGATTTTACAGCCGGTGTTGAGTGACATCATGTTTTATTCTACAGCCGGTGTTGAGTGACATCATGTTTTATTTTACAGCCGGTGTTGAGTGACATCATGTTTTATTCTACAGCCGGTGTTGAGTGACATGTTTTATTTTACAGCCGGTGTTGAGTGACATCATGTTTTATTCTACAGCCGGTGTTGAGTGAGATTATGTTTTATTCTACAGCCGGTGTTGAGTGACATCATGTTTTATTCTACAGCCGGTGTTGAGTGACATGTTTTATTTTACAGCCGGTGTTGAGTGACATCATGTTTGATTTTACAGCCGGTGTTGAGTGACATGTTTTGTTTTACAGCCGGTGTTGAGTGACATGTTTGATTTTACAGCCGGTGTTGAGTGACATCATGTTTTATTTTACAGCTGGTGTTGAGTGACATCATGTTTTGTTTTACAGCCGGTGTTGAGTGACATGTTTTATTTTACAGCCGGTGTTGAGTGACATCATGTACTACACAGGGGCAGGATTCGGTTTCCTGGTCCACTATCTGATTCCGATGGTCAGGAAGGAGATGCCCTGGCTCTGTTGTTCTCACCCCATGCTCTCTAACAGGGAACGTAACCTGTTCGAAGTCACAGGTAAAATGTGTATTAACGTAAAGTCACAGGTAAAATCACCACAAAGTCTCGGGTAAAATGTCTATTAACACTTGAAGTCACAGGTAAAATTTTCAGTAACTTTTGTCTCTCTGTCTTAGGGGGCAAACCTACCACAGAAGTCGTGAATATTTTGTTTAAGAATAAATTCACGCAGCAGATTAGATAATTTATTTTCATTTGGTTGTCAAAATGTAAGAATATTTTGTGGCAAGTTTATTGTGGTATTTCATCGTTCCATTTAAACAATCACAAACACTCTAAATGTAATGATGTATAAACAATATTGTAATGTTTCAGTGGCGCCGGAGATCATGTGGTTTGAGAAGATGTACGTGTGGCTGAGGTTCTTTGAACGGAATATCTTGTATCCAGCTATTATTCTGTGTGCCTTGACACAATCCACCACTGACATTATTTGTAAATTTGGCGTCTAGTAAGTCAACTTAGATATTTCCCTAGTTGTTAAAGGGACTGGTTCACGATATTTGATAAAAAATATTTTTCATTTTTGATGTTAAACATTAGAAATATAGCTCATTTAATGTTGACAGCCAAAATTTTGACCTTCTGAATGCAAGAATAAATGTAATATTTTAGCCTTAAATATGTGTTATGTAAACAAAGACTCGAGTCTTTTTATGTAAATAAACAAACAAGTGAACTATTGATTTTGTAATATAATGCATCTTAATTTTGCATAGTCACAAATTTTAACTTTTAGATGACACATTTCACCCCAAAAATGCTTGAAATGTGAGATATGATAATACTTAGATCGATATCCATTTCTTTTGAAAAAATCGTAAGCAATAGAATACCGCAATCTTTGTTTAAAAAACAAATAATAAACTCTCTAAAATGAGCTTCTGTGATGATGTATCACCTTAATTTTCATGTGAAATCTTTCAAACACATTAGACAGTAGATTTTGATCATTAAAAGTGAAAAACAAAATTTTGGGTAAAATCGTGAATCAGTCCCTTTAAACTTGATAAATTATCATTCATTAAAAATGTCCATATTTTAGATATAATTTTTCAGTTCGATATGCTACATGTAAAATGATGATACAGCAATTTGTTTGGTACATATTATGAGGATTTTCCTGGTGCAAAATCACATTTATATAATCCTTAAATGTCAATAAACTTATCAGAATATAAAATCACATTTATATAATCCTTAAATGTCAATAAACTTATCAGAATATAAGGCCAATTCAACTTAATTAATAGTAGATTATCATCTGGGTCACAAAAAAATATGAGGCGGGTAGGAGGATTTTATTTTTTAATTTTTATTTCCCGAGGGAAAACAATTAATGACAAAAGGCATCACACAAAGTGTTAATCAAGTTTTCATTAAAAAAAAACCTTGGTAGAAGATATAAAACCAACATTCGGTGACTTTCATTCACTCATGTCACTGGGGAAACAAGTTTGTTTGAAATCGTAATTTTTGTGAAAATAAAAAAATTGACGCGGGCCCGTTTTTGAGGGGCAGGCGGGGATGATAATCTATCAATGAATTTAATTGGCCTAATTGCAGATTGCCACTCATGATTTTTGTTTGATCATTGATTGACATGGCAGTTTTTTGTTTGATCACTGATTGACATGGCAGTTTTTTGTTTGATCACTGATTGACATGGTAGTTTTTTGTTTGATCACTGATTGACATGGTAGTTTTTTGTTTGATCACTGATTGACATGGTAGTTTTTTGTTTGATCACTGATTGACATGGCAGTTTTTTGTTTAAATCACTGATTGACATGCCAGTTTTTTGTTTAAATCACTGATTGACATGGCAGTTTTTTGTTTAAATCACTGATTGACATGGCAGTTTTTTGTTAAATCACTGATTGACATGACAGTCTTGTTTTTTGTTAGCGTTGGGCCAGTCATCCTTGTCCTGTGTGCCGTGAAGCTGCTGCGGTTTGCCTTCTGTAACACATCCAAACAGTACCTCATCATCACCTTCACTGTCCTATTCTTCAAATATGACTACCGGAATGCATCAGAGACCTTCCTCGTCGACTATTTCATCGTCTCCATTCTCCTTTCCAAGGTAAGGCGTTGCAGACAGGTTGACATTTTTGTAATGAATTGCATATATATATGTATTGTCTTCCGTGTAATTCAGAATATTGGCAGTTGCTTTATGGTTTGAATGAGATGTAATGATTTCTGTTATGAATGATCCTTTCAGTTCTGTGATCTGATGCTGAAGATGAAGTTTATCATCACGTATATCGCTCCGTGGCAGATCACCTGGGGCTCAGCTTTTCATGCCTTCGCTCAGCCATTCAGTGTTCCTCGTATCCTTTTGTCACTAGCACTGATAGTCAAAGTACTGATAGTCAAAATACTGATAGTCAAAGTAACAATAGTCAAAGTACTGATAGTCAAAGTTGTGAAAGGCAAAGTAACTATAGTCAAAGTACCAATTGTCAAAGTACATATAGTCAAAGTACTGATAGTCAATGTATTGATAGTTTAAATACTGATATTCAAAGTACTGATAGTCTAATTAATGATAGTCAAAATAATGTTAGTCAAATTACTCATAGTGAAAGTACCGATAATCAAAGTACTGATAGTTTAAGTACTGATAGTCATAGTATTGATAGTCAAAGTACCAATAGTCAAAGTCACTCACTCACTCACTGGATACTGTTTGTGATAGTTATCACATCAGTGCCGCTATGGTATCCCTCCATGTCACACGGTCTTTGGCTATATTTTCAGCCTCCTGATATGTTAGGCCCGCAGTTGTAAAGTTTCTTGCCAGCGTGTCTCGCCATCTCTGCCGTTGTCGTCCTTGTTTTCATCTGCCTCCGACTGATGTAGGGTCCCACTCGTACATTCGCTTAGGGAATCTTTCGTCTCCCATCCTCGACATGTGACCAAACCATCAAAGTACTGATAGTTAAAGTTCTGAAAGGCAAAGTATGATAGGCAAAGTAACTATAGTCAAATTACTGATTGTCAAAGTACTGAGAGTCAAAGTACTGAGAGTCAAAGTAATGTTAGTTAAAATACTCATAGTGAAAGTACCAATAATCAAAGTACTGATAAACAAAGTACTGATAGTTAAAGCACTGATAGTCTAAGTACTGATATTTAAAGTAATGATAATCAAAGTAATGATAGTCAATGTATTGGTAGTCAAAGTACTGATAGTCAAAATATTGATAGTCAAAGTTCTGATAGTGGAAGTACTGATAGTGAATTTACTGATAGTCAGAGAACTGATAGTCAATGCACCAATAGTCAAAGTACTCATAGTCAAAGTACTAATAGTCAAAGTACTGATAGTATTAGCTGCAATAATGTAGCCCTATCCAATTTTTTTTTATTCTGACGTTTTCGGGATAGGGCTACAATTCCATAGGATCTCCGTAATGGTGCAAAATAATTTTATGAATAACCGATAATAAACTCTGTGTATTAGTCCCAAATGTTGTTTACACCAAAAGGAGTACCAACTTTGTGCTCGGGCATGTCTAATAAAGGTGTTTTTCATTAAATATAATGTACAGCATGCAAAATTCTTCGTCTGCTCCGCCATGCTTGTTATCGCGAGATCTCGTAGGTGGATCTAATGAAAAACCTAAGCATTGACAATCAGCGCGAAAATGTAGTTACTTGAGCCACTTCGACAAAGAAAGGAAAATCATATTGTTGCAGAAAGAATTTACACTCTGCTGTTCGGTTTTTAACTTGATATTAAATTCAAACCTTTTCAATACCGACGAAATAGCTTTCACCTCCATACTTGTCGATTGATGTATCTACTACCTTATATGGCATATGCAAATGAATTGACAATCGGAAGTTGAAACTTCAGAACATCAAACATGGCGCACAAATATGAATCGAGAAATTGGAATTTATCGAAATTGTTGAAAACGGTAGAATAGAGCCTCACAAATCTTAAGTTGCAGGTTGTAAATTTATATATTGACTAAGGAAAATAGAATATCATTTTATTTACGTAAAGAAAGTCAGGAAATGTTTAGAATGAGCGCAAATGTTGCGGGAGTGAATCACTCCCACATTTACACCATTACGGAGATCCTAAGGAGTTGTAGCCCTCTCCCTAAAAAAAAAAAAAAAAAAAAAAAGAAATCAGAGAGGGCTACATTATTGCAGCTATGATAGTATATGTACTGAGAGTCAAAGTTCTGATAGACAAAGTACCGATAGTCTAAGTTCTGATAGGCAAAGTACCAATAGTCAAAGTACTGTTAGGTTAAGTATTGATAGGTAAACAGGCAAAGTACTGATGGGAATGTACTGATAGTCTAAGTACCAATAGTCAAAGTACTGATAGGCAAACAGGCAAAGTACTAATAGTTTAGGTACTAACAAAGTACTGATAGGTTGAGAAAGATCATATCATGAAACAAACAACAAAGTACATATTTTATTTTAGAGGAAGGTTAGCTGTCCATGAATTTAGGAACCAACAAAATTTGATGCACAGGAAATGAAATGAATCTTTGATAAGTACTTTACAGTTATAAATCCTAAAAACTACTTGTATATGTGTACAGATGTAACCTACAATTTTGTCTGACATACTGTACATATATATGTCAGTGGTAAAAATAAAGAAAAGTAATGTGGAGAAACCAACTAGATCCATATGATATTGTAATAAAAACAATCCATGGCAGTTTTTTATTTGTTGTTTCCTTAACTGTTGGCCAGATTCTGCGATGCTGTTTGTTCAAGCTGCCGTATCGTCTTTTTTCTCGACGCCACTCAATCCTTTCCTTGGGAGTGCCATCTTTATCACATCATATGTTCGTCCAATCAAATTTTGGGAAAAGGATTACAAGTAGGTGACATCTTTCGAACAGTTGGGAGAATTTGGACAGATGATGTAAACCGTATCTATTAATTAAGTAGGATCAAGATTTGAAATAAACACATTGATAAGATACCAGTTTATATAATATAACACATTGGTAATATACCAGTTTATATAATATTTAGTAAAACATTGATAAGATATGAATTTATGTAATGTTAGCCTTTTTTCTTCCAGTACGAAGAGAGTGGATCATTCCAACACCAGATTATCATCACAACTAGAATGTAACCCAGGTAACAAGACCCTCAGTTTAAGTCTGTCATTCAGATTCTGTCAGTGTTTTTCTACGAGTGTTCATTGATGGTGTTACATTGCTATCTTTGAACAGGTGTTCATTGATCATGTTACATTGCTGTCTTTGAACAGGTGTTCATTGATAGTGTTACATTGCTGTCTTTGAACAGGTGCTGATGACAACAACCTGAACTCTATATTTTATGAACACCTGACACGATCCTTGCAGCACAGTCTATGTGGAGACCTGATGCTGGGACGTTGGGGGAATGTGGAGCAGGGAGACTGCTTCATCATGGCTTCTGACTACCTCAATGCCCTGGTACACATCACGGAGATGGGCAATGGTCTAGTCACATTCCAACTGCGGGGCCTAGAATTCAGAGGTCAGTTTAACATGCACTGGCTTGGAGGTTATAAAACTTTTGTATGAAGACTGTGTGATCCATTTCATCCCCTGTCATAGCACCAGGCCTGGAGGTTATAAAACTTTTTGGAGCATGTTTTCATACTCAAACTGTGCTCTAAAGTGTACTCATATCAAAAGTGAAGGTTATAAAACTTTTATAAAATCATTCTCATACTCAAATGGAGTACATGCTCAAGATTTTGAGTATGCTTCAGAGCTTCTTCAGAGTTGTACTCAAAACAAACATGGCTGAGTTTGGGTATGGTAAACATTTTATAGCCAGGCTTGGTCAATCAATTTTGCTCCACTGATAAACCAGAATTCAAATTCATTATCAAAGTTGTGCAAACTTTGTTTAAATTCACTATGAATGAATATTGATAATCAATTTGATGTCACTAGAAAGATATTTGGTTATTCTTAGACAATGTGTAACTGCCAGGAACTTAGCAACTGTGCAAAAATAAATAGGAGTGAATTATTCTGATTGTGCTGATGTAATGTTGAATTAATCTTTTGAAGCTAAGCACAGCTGTATAGTGTTTCAATGCTTGTAGGAACCTACTGTCAACAACGAGAAGTGGAAGCCATTACAGAGGGCGTGAAAGATAATGAAGGTAGGGTTTTCTCTGATGATCAATGTTCGTGATTTATGTGTAGATATCAGCCTGCTTTTAAAGTATGTAGTAAATGGACTGGTTGACAGTTATATTAAGATAAGTCATGTCTGTACAGCCATACATGTTTTCTGCACAGTTTTTGCTTACAAGTATAGAATGGATATTTGCTGTGTATCATTCCTTTTAGAAATATTACATAGCACCTTTGAGCGTACATAGTGTATGAAAAGGGTGCTATATAATCTTGGCTGAGATTCGGCTTGGCTGAATATATTTGGACTGACGCCTTCACCGAATCTCGGAGCAGTCCTTCATAATTCATGTCTGGAAATTTACTTTCAGCTTCAGTAGGTTCTAGCAATTAATGTACACTTTGGTGACACTGCTGTTCACTTCAAATCAGTTAGTTGACTATTAAACCAAATCTGAATAACTATTAATGCTGTATTACTTACCGTATAAGTATGTAAATTTCATCACTAATTTTTCCGTTCAAATGAAGACTTCTATGGCGCTATATTTTATCTCCCAAAATTGAAGAGTTCCTATAGATTGTTTTTTAAATTAGCGAAGTGCAACTAGGTATGTAGAGATACAATATATCAGTAACTAGATAAAGCAGACTATAGGAACTCTTCAATCCCAGGAGATAAAATATTGTGCCATGGAAGTCTTCATTTGAACGAAAAATTTAGTGCCTATTTTCATTTTTATACCTAGACGGTAAGCAATACAAAATTAATAGTGATAGAGAGTTAGTTTGATAGTCAAATCACTTATTTGAAGCGAACAGCAGTGTCACCTAAGTGCACATTAATTGCTAGAACTGGCCGAAGCTGAAAGTAAATTTCCAGACATGAATTATGAAGGACTGCTCCGAGATTCGGTGAAGGCGTTAGTCCAAATATTCAACCAAGCCGAATCTCAAACCGAGATTATGTGCTATATAAATAAGGTATTATTATTTACTGTGTCCATCCATTCTTACAAGAGTTATGCCCCTTTATGTACATTTGGTTTTAATTCAAGAGGTACATGGTTTGTACATCAAACTCCCCTCACAGTTCTCGAGCTAAGATGTTGTCATTTCACACATTAATTGTATGGGTATTTAGGATGTTGTCATTTCACACACTAATTGTATGGGTATTTAGGATGTTGTCATTTCACACATTAATTGTTTGGGTATTTAGGATGTTGTCATTTCACACATTAATTGTTTGGGTATTTAGGATGTTGTCATTTCACATACTAATTGTATGGGTATTTAGGATGTCATTTCACATACTAATTGTATGGGTATTTAGGATGTTGTCATTTCACACACTAATTGTATGGGTATTTAGGATGTTGTCATTTCACATACTAATTGTTTGGGTATTTAGGATGATGTCATTTCACACATTAATTGTATGGGTATTTAGGATGTTGTCATTTCACACACTAATTGTTTGGGTATTTAGGATGTTGTCATTTCACACATTAATTGTTTGGGTATTTAGGATGTACCTGTTGCTTGGATTTTCGATTTTCTTTCAATTCAGGGTGAGAAAAACAAATTTTCACAACCACTCACCACTGATCGGAGTAAGATATTATGACCACTCATCCCTATAATGATTTTAATTGTCTTGTAATGTTTTCGTGTTTTACTCGGATAAAGATGGACTGTGCTTGGACTTGCATTTTTCATTCTTTGTTTTCAATCATGCAAGACATTCATGTACTCTGTCATGAATAAATTGACAGTTTGAGTCATTAATCAACATCTGAATCGCATAGTGGGGAACCTGCATGTCACAACGTCTTTCAATTAAAATAAAAGTAATCGAATGTTTACTTCTTCGACAGCTTTCAAAGTTGCAAAGGGACGTTTTGTGATACACATCAACATGGAATCTTTATCAGTCCCATTCCTGTCATGTTTTAAATTGCTATTCATCGTATGCTTGTATGATTAAAAGTACCAACAAAAATATTTAAAACATCAACTAATTCATTACAGTGAAACTTCTCCAAACCGACCCCTCCGAAAACCGGTTCTCCCTGAATATCGTCCTATTTTCAAAGTCCCGGCAGAAAACTTAACATTTCCTTACAAAGAGAGTCTAACAAAACCGGCCAACCCTGAAAACCGGACATCGACACCTTTTTAAAGTACATTTTATAACAAGCATGTGTAATTTACCCTTATAATACCAGCCACTTTTTGAAGACAAGAACATTTTGGCCAGAGGGTGATCAAGATGGGCCAGGTGTGCAAATTGACTGGCCAGGTGGGAAATTATTGACTGGAGGTGTGAAAAACACAAGTGACCTCTATAATTTCTATTGTTTACCTGTGATGTCAAGGGTGTTAAATGACCCTTCCAAATTTTGTACAAAATGTAAAAAAAACAAAAAAAAAACAACAGGAACATATTGAATAAAAACAGTATCAGACGCCATATTGTTGCACCATACTATCGTATGGATATAAGCGGTAGTTGATAAAGAACAAACCCATGACTGTTAATGATAATTATTAAAAGATAAATTAATTTTCTTTGTTTCCATAGACTTAAAATTCCTAGGAAATATTAAAATTACGATTTCATATTTACTACCGGTACTGTACTTTTCAAAACCTTCAAAACATATTTGTTAATGATATAAGTGATGAATGTAAACAGTTTTTATAGGTAAGAGGAATTCCAATAGTATACACCTCTGTGTTTTCTTTAGGTATCCTGTTATATATTTTCAGTTTAAAATTAGATGATTTCAGCGAGAATATTTCTTATTATTCATAATTACCTGTAGGTACAAGCGGACTAATTTGATCTCCACCGATAATTGATCAGAGATCACCAGAACAAAGTGAACAGTACCTACTTTGTTAATATTGAGATAAAATGTCTCTAAATGTTAAATTCTCGGTAAACCGGCCACCCCTCTAAACTGGCTGTTATTTTTCGGTCCAAGAGGTTTAGAGAAGTTTTACTGTATTTACTTTGCTTTTGAAGTTTAACACAATAAGAATGTTTAAAAGAGTTATCTGAATATTGTCTAATGTTCATAAACCTCCTAGATGGTGACATATTACTGAGGTAGTTACTCTATTTACTGATAATGTGCACACAGGGAAAGTAGTTTTCAGTGAGAACATTGTTTAAAAAAATGAATTTTCAAATAAAAGTATATTCAGTTACAGAAAATTTGAACTCGTCCAGGATGAGAAGACGTTTCATGTGTCCATTATGAGCAGACGAGTGCTTTTTGCACACGCTGTTTGATTTTTTAAAAACTTGCAGATTGTTGAACTTGGTCCCTTTTTTGGAAATCTTTAAAAGTAGGTTACTTGTTCAAGGTTTAAGGATCATTGAATGATTCAAAGGTATTGTAGATGTGTATTAAATATGTATATGTTGCAAACACTTTGCACCTTTTGATTGGTGCAGTACAAACTGTTTCCCATACTGTTTTTGGGTTCTGTTGTTTTGCTGAATTTTCTGTGATGCAGATGTTTAAAAGCAAAAAGTATCAAGCTGGAGTGTCCTTTACAAATCTATTAAAGCAGCATCTGAGGAATTAGTTAAGGATGTTGGTGATGGCGGGGTCAGAGCTATGAAATTCATTATTTGGCACTGATATAGTGGTCGTTATTTTAGGTTTCTGCTGCTGTGAGCCAGGGCACCTTCCCCACTTCCTGTCTCTGAACGCAGCATTCAATCAGCGGTGGTTGGCGTGGGAGGTAGTGGTCACTAAGTATGTGCTGGAAGGGTACAGTATTTCTGACAACAGTGCTGCCACCATGGTGCAGGGCTTTGATGCTCGTAGAATTCTCCTTAATTATTATGTCATGGTGAGTACTCTCCTACTGCCAGTCCCCAGAATACAGTAGTATCGAAATTTAAACTCTCATGTGTACCGAAATTCCTTTGTATGTATAGTGTAATACTATTATCCAAATAAATTCCTGAATGATTGGTGTATAAGCTATTTGTGATTACTTCTGTTACTTGTATTGTAGAGTATTATTTATTACACGGTGCGATCCCCTCGTCTTGAGACATGGCTCTTTAACGATGCTATCCTGGAGACACTACATTCAACAGAGGAAGAAGAATTTGTGGATGTGGACCCTATTTTTACCCAGCCCACGGATGACGACTACGACCCCAAACTGAAGGGCGTGTCACGTAACAAGTTCTGTAGTGTTTTCCTGGAGTGGATTCAGTACTGTGCTACTAGAAGAGATAAGGTGGGATTGACTGGGATTAACGTGATGTAGTGTAAAAGCTAGGTTATTTCACTAGTGAGATTATTACAATAAATAGGTTATCATGATAGTCGGATTATTACAATATCTAGGTTATTACAATGGTCAGATCAATACAATAACTAGGTTATTACAATAGTCAGGGATTCGTTTTACAAAAGAACTTGCGACTTAAGACCAACTTTACATCCTGAAAGTTTCTAGTTTATTGTAAGATCATTCACTCCAACTGCAAAATATTCTTTAAAAATGTTGAAAATTAAGCCTCAGAAAAGTTTTACTTCATTCATATAAAGTAATAACTGTGCAATACAAAATTAAAAACTTTCGACTTTGTCGTAAGTTGTTTTGTTAATTGGGCCCCTGGTTATTACTGTAAGAAAGTTTAATCACAAGGATTATGAAGGTATTATGATAGATGTTTCTGTTTCAGTCGATCGACAGTGGGAAGAATTCGTCTCTGGTCTCACTGTGCCTGTGTTTGGGACTCCTGGGTCGGAGGGCTCTGGGCACGGCAGCTCACAACAACACCACAGCAGCAGGGTACGCAAACATCAACACAACTCTCCATTATAATTATCTCAGTCTGTAAACATCAATACAGCTCTCCGTTATAATTATCTCTGTCTGTAAACATCAATACAGCTCTCCGTTATAATTATCTCTGTCTGTAAACATCAATACAGCTCTCCGTTATAATTATATCAGTCTGTAAACATCAACACAACTCTCCATTATAATTATCTCAGTCTGTAAACATCAATACAGCTCTCCATTATAATTATCTCAGTCTGTAAACATCAATACAGCTCTCCGTTATAATTATCTCAGTCTGTAAACATCAACACAGCTCTCCATTATAATTATCTCAGTCTGTAAACATCAACACAGCTCTCCATTCTAATTATCTCAGTCTGTAAACATCAATACAGCTCTCCATTATAATTATCTCTGTCTGTAAACATCAATACAGCTCTCCGTTATAATTATCTCAGTCTGTAAACATCAACACAGCTCTCCATTCTAATTATCTCAGTCTGTAAATATCAATACAGCTCTCCATTATAATTATCTCAGTCTGTAAACATCAATACAGCTCTCCATTATAATTATCTCTGTCTGCAAACATCAACACAGCTCTCCGTTATAAATATCACAGCTCTCCGTTATAAATATCTCAGTCTGTAAACATCAACACAGCTCTCCGTTATAATTATCTCTGTCTGTAAACATCAATACAGCTCTCCATTATAATTATCTCAGTCTGTAAACATCAACACAGCTCTCCATTCTAATTATCTCAGTCTGTAAACATCAACACAGCTCTCCATTATAATTATCTCAGTCTGTAAACATCAATACAGCTCTCCATTATAATTATCTCAGTCTGTAAACATCAACACAACTCTCCATTATAATTATCTCAGTCTGTAAACATCAACACAGCTCTCCATTATAATTATCTCAGTCTGTAAACATCAATACAGCTCTCCATTATAATTATCTCAGTCTGCAAACATCAATACAGCTCTCCATTGTAATTATCTCAGTCTGTAAACATCAACACAACTCTCCATTATAATTATCTCAGTCTGTAAACATCAATACAGCTCTCCATTATAATTATCTCTGTCTGTAAACATCAATACAGCTCTCCATTATAATTATCTCAGTCTGTAAACATCAATACAGCTCTCCATTATAATTATCTCAGTCTGTAAACATCAACACAGCTCTCCATTATAATTATCTCAGTCTGCAAACATCAACACAGCTCTCCGTTATAAATATCTCAGTCTGTAAACATCAACACAGCTCTCCGTTATAATTCTGTCTGTAAACATCAATACAGCTCTCCATTATAATTATCTCAGTCTGTAAACATCAACACAGCTCTCCATTATAATTATCTCAGTCTGTAAACATCAACACAACTCTCCATTATAATTATCTCAGTCTGTAAATATCAATACAGCTCTCCATTATAATTATCTCAGTCTGTAAACATCAATACAGCTCTCCATTATAATTATCTCAGTCTGCAAACATCAACACAGCTCTCCGTTATAAATATCTCAGTCTGTAAACATCAACACAGCTCTCCGTTATAATTATCTCAGTCTGTAAACATCAATACAGCTCTCCATTATAATTATCTCAGTCTGTAAACATCAACACAACTCTCCATTATAATTATCTCAGTCTGCAAACATCAACACAGCTCTCCATTATAATTATCTCAGTCTGTAAACATCAATACAGCTCTCCATTATAATTATCTCAGTCTGCAAACATCAATACAGCTCTCCATTATAATTATCTCAGTCTGTAAACATCAACACAACTCTCCATTCTAATTATTCCAGTCTGCAAACATCAATACAGCTCTCCATTATAATTATCTCTGTCTGTAAACATCAATACAGCTCTCCGTTATAATTATCTCAGTCTGTAAACATCAATACAGCTCTCCATTATAAATATCTCAGTCTGTAAACATCAACACAGCTCTCCATTATAATTATGTATTTGCAAACATCAACACAGCTCTCCATTATAATTATGTATCTGCAAACATCAACACAGCTCTCCATTATAATTATCTCAGTCTGTAAACATCAATACAGCTCTCCATTATACAGTGGAACCCCGTTATTACGTTTTCCATTTTGTCACGATAAAATAACGTAATAACGGGGGCAACGTAATAAACGTTCCCAGTGAAATCCATTAAAAATATCATTTGGAAATTGTATATCGTCCGTTGGTACTCCGTGAAGGGGTGTGTGAATATATGTTTACTGTTTCTTTGTTTAAAAGACTATGATACTTTGTTTTATTTACATCTTATCTTTAATGTCCGTAATTCTTCATGTTCTTATCCCTTTTCTTTATTTCTGGTGTAGGATTCATAAGGATGTTTTGATAAACGTTGCTTTTCTGCATTCGTTTGGACCGCCATTTTGTTCAACTTTAAAACAATGCGTTCATGTAACTTTCTCTCAATAACTCGTTCCGGTTCGTATTCAACATTCGTATTAAAAAAAATATAACAAAACATTGTTTTTATTAAGTTCGCGAATTACACAATACACAACGCAATAAAAAAAAATCCCATCCAAAAAACAACAAAACTATACACACAAAACGCACACGATACCCAACACTTACACACTTTTCTCACCAATGATAAACACGGAGAACAATTTAAGCGCAATCCACATTAAAAAAATATAATGATGCATGAAGATTTCATTTACAACGCTAAATGATGGCACTAAAATCACGTGCGCATCAGGGGATTTTAGAATATTCACAGAGGTAAATGCCGTGCACGAATCGGCCGATAACACAAGACAGTTTGGTCGGTGTATGTATGGACGAGATTTACGAACACCTAAGCTGCATGTCCAAACAACGGACAATTTTTTAATTAGTCACCTCTGTCCAAGAAGTTACCCAAGCGGTTTTAACATTGCTACGATAAATCTTGTCTTTCATGTTTGGTACCAAAGCTGTCCGTAAATAGAGTTTTAATAACGAAGGTAATCACACAATGCTGAACACGCAGGTAGTTGAGAAATTATTTCTTTGATTATCAAAATATGAAAAATGAAGTAACTTTCATAGAGTACAATTTCTAAATAAACATTATTTAATTGTTTATCACTGGCTTCGATACGGGGTATTCACCTGTATTGATGTCGCTAGATCTATCGAAGCGTGATAAGTCAAGCGTCTCTAATCCCCAAACAGACCAGGAAATTTACGTGGTGACTGCCTCAGGCAGTCAAGGTGTGAATGGCTTATTATTTTGAGAATCACTATTGAATAATTAGGGGTTTATTACGTTTTCGTCGGAATTTTTACAACGTAATACCGAGTCCCGGCATCTTAGGACAACGTAATAACGAGGTCTATTTTATATAGGTTTGTTAAGAAATGGTTTTGTGCTTTGAAATTCCAACGTAATATGCGGACTAACGTATTAAAGGGGGAACGTAATAACGGGGTTCCACTGTAATTATCTCAGTCTGTAAACATCAACACAGCTCTCCATTATAATTATGTATTTGCAAACATCAACACAGCTCTCCGTTATAATTATCTCAGTCTGTAAACATCAATACAGCTCTCCATTATAATTATCTCAGTCTGTAAACATCAACACAGCTCTCCATTATAATTATCAATGTTTGTGTTTAACTTTTGCCGTATTTCAGAGCGGAGTTTTTCCTGTATGGATTACATGCCTTGTTTAAGGGAGATTTCAGGATTACCTCCCCTCATGATGAATGGGTCTTTGCTGATATGGAGTTACTCAGAAGAGTTGTTGCCCCTGCTATCAGAATGGCCCTCAAACTTCATCAGGTTTGATATAATTTTTTGATTCCTTCAATTTTATTTCAGCATAGCAATAATAACCCGGCTCTAAATGATATGTATATCTACATTAGCCAATATTGTCGCTTATATCTGTTTACTTAAAAAGTGATGTTTTAGTTCTCAAGGAAAAATAAATATTCCACCATGGGTACAAACTAACTACCTTATTCTTTGTACAGAAGTGTTCCATCCATGTGTACAAGACCTTATTGTGTATAAAATACCCCATCATGTGTACAAAATACCTCATCATGTGTACAAAATACCACATTGTGTGTACAAAATACCTCATCATGTGTACAAAATACCTCATTGTGTGTACAAAAAGCCTCATTGTGTGTACAAAATACCTCATCATGTGTACAAATTACCTCATGTGTACAAAATACCTCATTGTGTGTACAAAATACCTCATCATGTGTACAAAACTGATGAGTATATTCCTTCTCGTTTCTAGGATTACTATCTGTTTAATAATGAGTATCTTCTTGTTTCTAGGATTACTCTCTGTTTAATGACGAGTATCTTTTCGTTTTTAGGATTACTATCTGTTTAATAATGAGTATCTTCTCGTTTCTAGGATTACTATCTGTTTAATGACGAGTATCTTCTCATTTCTAGGATTACTATCTGTTCCATGACGAGTATCTTCTCATTTCTAGGATTGCTATCTGTTAAATGACGAGTATTTTCTCGTTTCTAGGATTGCTATATGTTTAATGACGAGTATCTTCTCATTTCTAGATTGCTATCTGTTTAATGACGAGTATCTTCTCGTTTCTAGGATTATTATATGTTTAATAATGAGTATCTTCTCGTTTTTAGGATTACTATATCTTTAATAATGAGTATCTTCTCGTTTCTAGGATTACTATCTGTTTACTGATGAGTATGAAGACCATGAGACACTGTATAATGCAATTGGTAATTATGAACAAACTCTAGTCATTTCACATGAGACGGATCCGCAGTGGAGGAATGCTGTGCTTTCCAACACACCCTCCCTGCTAGCTCTAAGGTATGCCACAACAATTTAACAAAATGTGATCTTTATCTTCATTTGCATGTTCTTAAAACATTCTATTGTAATATTTTGACTGTACATTCTATTGTAATATTTTGACTGTACATTATATTGTAATATTCTGACTGTACATTCTATTGTAATATTTTGACTGTACATTCTATTGTAACATTCTGACTGTACATTCTATTGTAATATTTTGACTGTACATTTTATTGTAATATTCTGACTGTACATTCTATTGTAATATTCTGACTATACATTCTATTGTAATATTCTGACTGTACATTCTATTATAATCTTTTGTCTGTACATTCTATTGTAATATTTTGACTGTACATTCTATTGTAATCTTTTGACTGTGCATTGTGCTAGAAATATCAGAGAGTAACAGAGATGTTATTAAAACTATCTGTGTTTCAGGCCTGTGTTTGCAGACACCGAGATCTCTGACAAATACAAAATCATCATGCTCAACAAAAAATTCCTCTCCTTCCGAGTAGTCAAGGTAATGGTAGGGTAGTTAGTCAAGTTAACTGTAGGGTAGTCAAAGTAACAGTAGAGTAGTCATGGTAACAGTACAGTAGTCAAGGTAACAATACAGTAGTCAAGTTAACGGTAGAGTAGTCAAGGTGATGATGCAGTAGTCAAGGTAACAGTACAATAGTCAAGGTAACAGTACAGTAGTCAAGGTAACCGTACAGTAGTCAAGGTAACAGTACAGTAGTCAAGGTAATGGTACAGTAGTCAAGATAATGGTACAGTAGTCAAGGTAACAGTTTAGTAGTCAAGGTAACGGTACAGTAGTCAAGGTAACAGTACAGTAGTCAAGGTAATGATAGTAGTCAAGGTAACTGCTACCAGTAGAGGTATGGTATTGTTTGTTGATCTTGTTTTAATACTTGATAAATTGGAGTTACATTATGTCTGTCATTCTGTCTGAAAGGGGATCTGATTTCTGTATATTTATAGACTAATCTGGATTCTGTAAGGGAACTTTGATTTCTGTATATATAGATAAATCGGGAGTGTGTAAGGGGATCTGATTTCTGTATATACATGTATAAATAAATCGGGAGTGTGTAAGGAGATCTGATTTCTGTATATACATGTATAAATAAATCGGGAGTGTGTAAGGGGATCTGATTTCTGTATGTATAGATAAATCAGAAATGTGTAAGGGAATCTGATTTCTGTATATTCAGGTAAATCGGGAGTGTGTCAGAGGATTATGGGCGGGGCAGCAACAAGAATTGATTTATCTACGCAATCGTAACCCAGAAAGAGGCAGCATTCAGAATGCCAAGCAGGCACTTCGTAACATGATTAACTCCTCCTGTGACCAGCCAATCGGGTATCCCATCTATGTGTCGCCCCTAACAACGTCTTACTCCTCCACTCATACGCAGCTGGCCTCTATTATTGGCGGTGAATTCATTTTAGCCAATGTCAAAAAGTTCTTCAAAAACACCTGGATCAGGTACAGTAATTAAGTTTATACACAATTTACAGGTAGACACTTATATACAATGTACATGTAGATGTCTATTTTTGCTTCAGAGAAAAGTTTTTAATCAATGAAAAAATAAGAATTAAAAACTTTTCTGACTTATAGCTAACGGTAAAGTGTGCAGGATTGTTTGTAGGAAATAATAAAACATGTATAAAGGAAAAGGAAATACAACTATATTAAAATTGCATTGTTGAGGGGACTTTTTTAGAAGTTTGAATTACGAGAAAATGGCAGTTGTGGACAATAAGATGGTTTGGTGGTAGGAATTTGTTAAGAAATGTCTGTCTACAATAAGATGGTTGATTTGTAAGAAATGCCTGTTTACAATAAGAAATTGCAATGGATATACATGCAGGTTACATTAGAACTAATTTTTTTTTTTGTAGGATGCGTCAGAGATGTGGGGCCACTTGTACAGGAAGCAGTGCCAGTTGCCCTGACGATTTACCGTACACTGTGACCTGCTCACACACGGGGGCAGCCATGACATTAGGTAACAAAATCTTCACTCTGGGCTGCTTCACAAAAATGACCTTGATCAAAATTTACGTACACTCTAGTTTCTTCATAATTCAATTTCATCACAAAGATTTCTGAAGGAGCAAGGAAAGTATATCTATAAACTAATGAAAGTTGCATTCTCACAAATGACAAAGCAATCCTAGGGCGATGGTAACAAAGAAAAAAATAGTGTCAGACTTTTCTTCAAATAGGCTCCTGACCTTTATTTTGTGAAAACAGAACATAACATACATTAATGTTAGCAAGAAAAATGGAACAATGTTGACAATCTGGTTTTTATGTAAATCCAGGCAACCGGTCTGTTTTATCAACACCCACTAATCAGCAGGACATTGGTCTCCAGACTCTGGGTAACCGAGGAAGCCTGGTCTCCACAGCCAGTTCTGCTAGTAAACCAAACGCTCTGGTGACCCTGGCAGGATTCATTACTGAAACAACCTCCAACAAAGAGACACTTACACATAAAGTCAGGGTAAGTCATTAGTGAATAAGGTCAAGGTCATTATTATGCAATACCCAATTTCTCCAAACATGGAAAATCTAAAATGATATATGATTACTTTGATTTACTGTTGTGAAATGTTAAACAGAAAGTGGAAAATATATAATTATGGATTCAAAATAAGTATAGTAATTGTCTGCTCCAGAAATTGTATACTTAGATATTCTTATTTATTGAAATAGATAATGGACACCAGTTTTGTGTTTGAGAACATTAATCTTGGACGGAGAATCGATGTTCAGTGGCCAAACGAGGAATGGAAACAGAGTGGTGGTAAATCGGGCTGGCAAGGCTGGATGCCGACCAAAGGCATGGAAGGCACCGTAGTTCACAAGTGGGTGCCATGTCACCGAGAAACTCTCAAGCGCTCCCACATCGACAAAGTCATATATCTCGTACAGATCTCCGACAAATATGTGCCAATCTCTGAGCAAGGAGTCCTAGATTTAGGTGCAGAAGTTTGAATTGTGTTATCAATGAAGTGAGATTACTTACTATTGGCATGGACCAAATCTTGCACACATTGAACTTCAGCCGACCAATTGTATGTCAACATTCACACTGCATCATTCCATGACCATGTATACGCACATCCAATTATCAAGTTATCAGTGCATATCATTTTTTAAAGACGTCTGACAGTTGTGTATGCCTGAGATTCACAAGTTGACAGCTGTCTTTCCTGTTCTGGGAGAGATATTGTGCACATATCTAGTTTTACGTAGATATGTTTTTGTGTTGGATCTGTATGTTGTATGGAGATCTTCAGCTCAGACAAGCTAGCTCCACAAATGTTTATACCAAAGTTTTTCTGAATTTGAGTTGTATCAAGCCAGGTGCTATAGCTGTATTTCATGTTGAATTCCAACTGTGATATTCTAGACACAAAACATTCAGGATTTAAACATTTTCCTAATTTTGTGTGTGTGTGTGCGTGTGTGTGTGGTTAGTATATTCCATACTTTATAGAAAAACAACCAATGTTAACTTTCATATTTTATAGAAAATTAACCAATGTTAAACTTTCATGTTTTAAATGGATGTTTTGGCCACCAGATTTATTTCAGGAGAGTTTGCTGTTTAACATGTGTATACTTGTATATGCTTCGAGTAGTCATGTCAGGCTTATCTTCGATATTTGTGTACATTAATATACCTGATCACAACCATTGACAAAACCATATTCATTGACATGGGCAATAGAGCATCACAGTATTATGCCATGTTAGTAGTATTTGTTTTAGATGTACAAAACTGTACTATAACTTGATTGCTCAGTGCCCTCCCTTCAATACTGGAGGACAAGGGGGAGGGGGACGGAAGTAGTTATGTTTATTTATTTTCAAATTTTGATGAGAGTAAATGGAACATTTTGTAGTTTGTTCTCTTTCAGACTTAGTCATAAAAGAAATGTTTTATTTTTATAAACTAGTTCTCTAAATGCCACTTTCAGGCATTGCTCAGTTTTAATGAAATCCTGTCACTTTGTGGGTGGTAGATTTGTGGTGATTTTCCATTGTAAAAATCTGTCAATGTTCCTGGCTTCAAGTCAAATTTCCAAAATGTCCGTCCACCTGTCTCATTCCTGAGCTGTGAGATACTGCTTACCTTATGTTTAGTGCAGAAATTGTACTACACAGGGCTATTGTTTGGAATTTCCGGGGGGGGGGGGTCCAGTTTGTTTTATACTGCTTGCTAAGGAAAGATTGCTCATTATAGCTCATAATTGCTGTTTGTTTTTGTTTTCCTTTAGTTCATGCATTAAAAACTTAAGGGGTATTGGTACTTTGATTATTTGATGAACTTGAATTATGTACAAAATATTCAACCACTCAGTGTGATAACATAGATCATGTGACTTGTATAACTGAATGATTATCAGACAGTCTGCCAGTTTTCCTCCTTAATCAGGGTCAGAAGAGGCACACTGTATATTAACCACGTACACAGACATAGGGGACTTTCAAATGTTGTTAAATTAAGTTTTCGATATATTTTAAATCTTGATGTATGTAATGCATGAGTGATAATTGACCTGGACTTTGTTATGTCTTGTACAAGTTATGTGTATTACTTGGATGTTTTGTAATTTATTGTCTTATGTTAAAAAAAGAACAGATGTGAAACATCTCAATAAAATTACCAAATCAATCACAATAGCAAATCAATCACAATATCGATCTATATAATAACATGGGACCCAAAATTACCAAATCAATCACAATATTGATCTGTATAATCACATGGGGCCCAAAATTACCAAATCAATCAAAATATCGATTTGTAGAGTCATGAGGGGTCCAAAATTCCCAAATCAATCACAATATCAATTTGTGTTTATAGAGTCACCTGGGACCCATTTTATAAAAGGTCTTGTACTTAAAACCAAAATACTTTTTGCAATTACTGAGTACTGCACATTTTTCCAGATATACATGTATGGTATAGATAGGAAGGGAAACCAATGCTGATTTTTTAAAATAAAACGGATCCAGATGTGCAAATCAATTTTCATTGAAATTCAAGTGATTTGAGGAAGAGGAAAATTTTCCAGCATAACCACATGGGGCTCGTAACGAAACTTTTGTCTTGTGATATTAACATTTGACATCGTCTATTCTATATTTACAGTGTGAATATAGAATAGAGAGGGTCAATTCGTGACGAGCCCCTGTGGCATAACGCATATTTTGCACTAAAAGATAAGCAGTTGATAGACTTTCTAATTCAGATAACGAATTTTTGCAACTTTGGTATCCTCTGCAACCAAAAGGTTGTCGTTTGTGTCTACATAAAGTCCCCAGGGATATCGTAATCCACACTCTATGTATGCGAGGAACTTCCCATTCCGGTCAATGACGTGAACACACTGATTGTAATCGTCTGCTGTAAGAATGTTTCCGCGGCTGTCTGTGGCGATTCCATACGGACGGTATGATTTGTTCTTGGGAGCAGGAGTATGTCCAGTGTACGTGAATTTCAATTTCCCGGCATGGTTGACTACTACGACCGTTTTTGCTCCTTGATCAGCCACACAGATGTCTAAGTTTTCGTTTTCCGTGACGTATTTAATTTTGCTGTTACAGGAGTACAAAGCCCTGCCCCGCTCATCAAATTGAACGGTTTGTTTCTCGTCGGATCCAGAGTAACGAACGACTTTTGCCTGTTTATAGTCATCACTGTGCATCGTGACGAGGAGGTCACCAGAGGAGGCGCTGTAGATGTTGAGAGGTTTCCAGTTCTTCAGTCTGATCATCTCCTCTATCGTATCACGCTTCAGAACATTGATCGTCTTTCTCTCCCCGTCAGTGTACACTAAATCCCCGTTGTTCGTTACAGCGATATCTGTGGGAGTATTTTTTGACTCCGTTCTAACTTTCTTTAGTAGAAGACCTTGACTGATGCTATACAATTTCATGAAACGGCCATTTCCGCTAGTCCATATCTCCTCGCAACTAAGACCGGTCACGTTGTACAACATTGAGTAGTCGGTGTCCATCGTCCCAAGTATTATCGGTTCCACGAAAAAGTTCTCGACAGACGAATTGACAGATTTAAGCGATGTCTGACTGGGATCACGATTATGTGGTTCTTTGACCACTGGTGGTACGGATTGGGCTTTCGGTAATTTTGGACAAGTGTTTGGCGCTGTATCAGTTTCCGGTAATTTGGGCCGAGTGTTTGGCGCTGTATCAGCTTCCGGTAATTTGGGCCGAGTGTTTGGCGCTGAATCAACTTCCGGTAATTTGGACCGAGTGTTTGGCGCTGGATCAGCTTCCGGTAATTTTGGAGAAGGACCTGGTGCTCTAATCTCTTTCTTTGTTTTATTCATAATCCGATAGTTTGGAACATAAACCTCGGGTTCATGATCTGATTCAGTCATATCTGTGACATGCTCTTCTGCTTCACCATGTTTTTGATTGAAGAAGTGGTGCTCGGTGGTTTTTGGTTCGTTGATTGGATCCTCTAGATCAGAGATATATTCGTTCTCAGTACTCGGAGAATTATCTGTGGCGCCGGTTGTTGGCGTTTCCGTGATTATGTCGTTATATGGAGTTTTCGACAAAGTTCCAAATAGCATGGATAACTGCTCTATTCCGATTTGGTTTGGTTTAAACTGGGGTAAAGACGGACAATACTTAGGAGGGGGGAGTTTAAATTCATTCATGTTTTCTTGTTGAAAACTTTTAGAAAGTTCCAATGACTCCAACATTTCTGCGTTTTCACTTACTGTTTGTCGAATCAAAGAGATTGTTTGGTAAATTTCAGCCAAATGTTTCTCTAGAGTCTCCAGCTGTTGCCGCTTCGCTTCGCTGACTCGTCGTTTGAGATCAGTAACAACGTTTTCGACTTCCTTGTGAAATTTCAGGCCATGCTCCGATATGTATGCTAAACGGTCCCTGTGTTGATTCTCAAGCAAACTCATTCTGCTCTTGGCCTCCAACGCTTCCTGTTCGTAGGTTGGTAAAATGTCGTCTTCCAGATCCCTGTTTTCTTTCAGTATCGATCCTCTTCTGCTGTTGAAAACGTCTAGGAGCTGTGATACTGTGTGACCCGTGTGATCGCCAGACGCTAGGCAGACAGAACAGACGGGTTTGTCACAATGTGAACAGTACACCCCACATCGTCTCGCCCTGTGAGATGCACATGACATGTACAAAGACCCGGATTTTCTGGATTGATATCTCACAACTTTGTGATCCATGGACTCTTCCATTGAGATGTGGTCTCCAACACAGGACTTGCACAGGTTGGTGAGGCACGTCCCGCAGTGCATGTGTACCGCTGTTGTGTCGCAGAGGTCACACCTCATGATATCCTGAGCACCGCTACATGGGTCCATGGCTTGTGGGCGTGTCTGATAAAATGTAAACACATTTTACAAGCACATAGAATAAAAACATCGTCTTAATGGATGACTACTTTTGAAACACATAAGTAGAAAAATATCGGTAATATATTTCTTATCATTGTAAATCATTGCCTCCCGATTAGATTTATTAATTGTGTATTGTTTAACGTCCCGCTTGAGAATTTTTCACTCATGCAGACGTCACCACTGTCAGTGAAGGGCTACAAAATTTAGGCCTATGTTCATCACTTACTGCCTGTAAGCAGGGAGGGAGCTTTATCATGTCACACCTGCTATGACACGGGACGTCGGTTTTTGCGGTCTCATCCGAAGGACCGCCCCATTTAGTCGCCTCATACGACAAGCAAGGGGTACTGAGGACCTATTCTAACCCGGATCTCCACGGGGTTCTAGCCGAGTAGATCCGTGAATAAAGGTGTGGGACTGGAGACCATGGTTTCGAGTATAGCATGGCTTTAATTTTTTTGAAGGTGATCTTTCAACTAAAACTGCATTATTATTTTTCACTACAGATCATAAATTCTGAAGTTTTTGATTTCAAACTGCATCATAGATGCCGAGAAGAATTGATTGCATCGTTTTGATGGGGCTTGAAAACGCAGGCTGTCCAGCGGCCCTAAAATTCCTAAAAAAAATTCAGTTTTGCTAAAATTCCTAAAAAAAAAAATGTAAAATTCAAGGGGAAATCCTAAAAAAAGCCCTTATTTTTCATGTCAATTCCTACTTTTTTATCAGTCTTGAAAAATCAAAATGCATTCATACAAAATGTGTGTTATTAACGTAGATTGCAGTTCTTATTCAGATAATGCTGATGCAGTGAAAGGCAGTTGACCTGTTGATCCATGTGTCAAGCTTGTTTATTGGTTGTGACTTTGTGATAAAGAGTTGAGATTTTAGGTTATAGCCTATAATAGCTGAGACCATGGAACACTGGAATACGCCCTTCCTGTACTTACATCTTATTAATGTGTCATGTGAGTTTCTTTATTGTCAAATTTGACAAGGTAAGTCCTTTTAGATAATTAAAACTTCCGCAATTTGGTTAAAAATTCCTAATTTTAGCCCTAATTTTTTAAAATTTTACCCCTAAAATTTGCCCTTATTTTTTGTCCAAGGGTGCTGGACAGCCTGAAAACGAGGAAGCGAAGCAGGGCAAACATGGACCTCTGGACACGCCAGAGGTGATATCAGGTGCCAAGGGGGAGTAAACATATCCTGTTAACCGATCACACCCATTTTGAGCCCCATATCTTGATCAGGTAAACAGAATAATTCGTAATCAACATTAGTATGTACAGAACGGCCTAACAATCGGTATGAAACAAATCAGACAGCAATCGACCTAACAACAAGCTGTTTTTGTAAAGTAGATTATTATAATGACCATAGAATATACCAAATGCTGACTTCAAACTAAATTGTTGAAACCCCTGCAACATCAACTTATTTGTCAGCAGCTTGTCTCGATTTAAAAATTGACATGCGCAGAACATGCTCTTGCGTATAATATCAACACCATATGCAGGTTACAGTGGAAAATATATGGCATGTTTACTATGGAGATGTTGAAGTCATTCCGTTTGTCGGTTTACGTTCAATAAAATATCCAAATACGATTTTAAATGCAGATATGGAAGACTTTGTTGTCCTTTATTTCGAGTTCATTTGGATGTATGAATGAAAATCAACAAAGTTAATAGATAAAACGTTGTCGATATATCTAGATGTTGAGTTGAAGGCCACAGAATTTTATTAATATTTTGTATAAATCTGCCTCACAAGACTATAAAAACAGGTCAGCTAATATAGGACCACAATTCGTGCCTACGGAGATTCCAACAATTTGTTGTAAGGCCTGATCACCAAAGACTACTTAGATATTTTGTCAACGATATCAGCATCTATGATGTAAACAACCTGTCGCCTGTCTGATGACGTAACTTTCATTGAAAATTTATATTTTCTCTGAAAAATCTATGGAGCGCCAAATTAACATAAACTCAAATAATGAAGATATCTTTAATTGAATTAATGCGCGCATAAAATCAATTATTGCTCTCATCAATTGAATTAATGCGCGCATCAATTGAATTGAAGAGAGCAATAGATAAATTAATGCGCGCATCAAATATATTATTGCTCTCTTCAATTCAGTTGATGCGCGCATTAATGTAATTAATGAGAGCAATAATAGATTTGATGCGAGCTTCAATTCAATTACTGCTCTCTTCAATTCAATTGATGAGAACATCAATTTAGTAGAATTATTGCTCGCAATAATTAATTTAGAGCTCGGTGTAAATAATTTGATGATCTCTTTAATTCAATTGAAGATATCTTTAAATCATTTACAATGCTTTTGTATAAGGAATTAATTCGCGCATTAATTCTTTTAAAGAGAGCAACAATTCAATTAAAGATATATCATTAATTCAATTGTGGATATGTTGAATTGAAGATATCTTTAATTTCCTAGTTGCTCTCTCTAAAAGAATTATTGCTCTCTTCAAATTAATTAATGATATCATTAATTCAGTTGAAGAGAGCAATAATTGAATCAATGCGCGCATTAAATCAATTACTGCTATCTTCAAATGAATTAATGCGCGCATCAATTCAATTATTGCTCTCGTGAATTGATTTAATGCTTGCATTATATCAATTATTGCTCTCTTCAATTGAATTGTAGCGCGCATCAATTCAATTGTTGATATCATTAATTCTTTTGAAGAGATCGTTAATTCAAAGCGCGCATCAATTCAGCTGAAGAATTAATGCTATCATCAATTGAATTAATAAGCGCAATAATTCAGAATTGAAGATATCATTAATTATTTGAAAAGATCTTTAATTCAATTGTTGCGCGCATCAAATGAATTGATGATATCTTCAAATAATTGGAGGTATCTTCAATTATTTGAATTTATGTTAATTTGGTGCTCCATACACCTCAACCTGTCAACAATGGCGGATGTTGTAAGTAATATAGAATTTGAGGATGAAATGATTTTCTTGAGCCAGGCTTTGGATTAACATTAAATTACTGATGTTGTACTTGTTTTCAGCTGCAATGCCGTGGGGGCCTAATGAAGGAGTTTTCAGCGGTAGGATTGTTTAAAGCAGAGATTGACGATTTTGAATTACTTCAACCGAATAAAGATCACTTGAGGGGGGAGGGTGGGTTGCAAACTGAGTCGAAACTTTAGGGTCCGCTTTCAAAACTGCGGCTTCATTGTCATATATTACTAACACAAAGTTACTCCCTATAACCCTAGGTCGTGCCTTGTAGCTGTTTACATGTAGACTCATTCACAGAATGAACTAAATAACAAAGTTTAACGTCACGTGCATGCTTAAGCAATCTTAATTCAATTGATTTTTATAACACATTAAGTATTTTAATCAATTGTTTTTTAAGGGATGAGATATATAGCAAAACATGTTATCAACTACGGGTTGTTGTTTTTTTAAATTGTCCATAGTCTCGAATGAAATCGTTCTAACTACCGGAATATTTTCCCTTCGTGACCCGATTTCTGTTTCGTGAAATGTTATCGTATATGCGATATCAATGCAGAAAGATATTAAAAAAAAAAAAAATCAGCTCAGCAATAATTAGCTCTGAATCTGAAAAGTTTATTTTGTTGAATATACAGTACGAGTAGTGTAGAAATGAATGTTTGTACGAGGAGTCAAGAACGTAATTTTGCTTCATCAGAGCCTCGGGATAAGGTTTCTAACACAAATATTATTAATATCAAAATTAATAAACTATATATTTTACCACTGAAATAGTAACTCACAGATTTCTGACATTAAAATGACAGCTACTATTACTCAATAACAGAGATTTGTCTGAAGGCAACGGCGTTTGTCGAGAGAGGGTATCAGACATCTAATTCTTATCCCCAACATTCACAACGAACGATATATTTGAAAATAAAATCGCTCATATATGTTGTTTAAAGTAAACTTCTTAACGATACAAGCCTCGGTGTCAAGTTATGGGCCACCCCGACCGGTTAGTGCATGTCAAGGAATGTTAAATATTAAATATTTAATTTCACAGATTTGAGGATAAAACTTTGAAGATATTAAACACTATTTCTGGGGACTTCCTGGTACGTTATACACCTACCCCCCCCCCCCCCCCCCCCGACCGTTTCCAACGTGACCCTCTGTCACATATAGCGTCATCATGGTTCATTGACACCTTAAAAAGTGGTTGTTTATTTTCTTGTACCCTCTCACAAAGGATAAGAAAAAATTTAAGCACCTGTGTATAAAATGAAAAATGTGTATTGGACTTGTATGAAATTCAAAATTATTGATACCGTACGTAATATCATGGATGGACACGTGAATCAGATTTCGTGGAAAATCCACTTTCACAATTTACGTGAAATCATCGTGATAACTGTGAACTTTTGTGTTTACTAATGATTTCTATAAAGTAAATGTTGGCTAGATAATGGCGGATACCCGTACTTGTTTATTCTTGTGTCACGTCCTATCTAGTCTGATACTGATAAATTGTAGTTTCTTACTTTTGTTGAAGCCGTCCCTAGTCTATCAATATGGAGGTATATCAGTCCCACAATTATACCTTCACATTTTTGTTTTAACAATTCTATTTGAACATTTTTGTTTCTGTCTATGATTGCCTATGTAACTCACAAAAATAATCAAGTTATAATCATTTATACTTACGTCTGATTATTGTTATCAATATTTTTTCATATCGTTTTTCATTTTTTCTTTTATCCTAACGTTTTGAACAACAATTGCACAAAACTCTATAATGAGTAGAATAGAAACGTGCTTGAACATTTGTACCTGGAATGTGGGAGGCATGATCTCAGACTATATAAATAAATCAACAGAGAAACTATTCATTGATCAAGTGAACAATCACGACATAGTCTTACTAACTGAAACCCATATTGGATATGATACTCGTATTGAAATCACAGATTTTGTGTATTACCCAATTTGTAGGGGAAAATCATTAAACCATAGATTTTTTGGTGGATTAGGAATCTTAGTGAAGAGAGGTGTTAGAAAAGGCATTGCAATATTACCAAATACGAGCACAGAATATCAATGGTTAAAACTAAAAAAGGAGTTTTTTTTTCATTTTTTTTAAAAAATAAGGATATTTATTTATGTTTAGCATATATATCCCCCAAAACTTCAAGTTTCAATAAAAAACAAAACACTGATATACTTGAGCAGATAGAACAAGACATAATAAACAAATATGGAAACTTAGGTGATATAATATTAACAGGTGATCTTAATGCAAGAACAGGTATGGAGTTAGACTATATAAAAGGGGACTCTGCCTCACACATTCCAGTTAATGACGATGCCTATGATGTGGATGTAGCAGTTTGGGAAAGACACAGTAGAGATAAGACTTTAGATAGTAGAGGAAAAGAATTATTAGAATTATGCATTGTAAACAAGCTTAGAATAGCCAACGGTAGAACATTTGGTGATATATATGGGAAATTTACATGTCATAATTATGCTGGTTCCAGTGTGATAGACTACTTCATTGTATCTGAACAGTTGTTAGAAGATGTCTTGTATGTACATGTATCTGATTTTTTACCTTTATCTGACTGCCATTGTAAAATCTCAATGAAACTTTTATCATCATTTGAAAGGGAGTATACATGTGACAACATGCAGGAGATGCCCAAACGATACAATTGGGATAGTTTATCTGTAGGAAACTTTCAAAATTTTTTCATGCATCCAACCGTCCAGAATGATATAAAGCTTTATTTAAACACACCAATAGAGTATAATGAACAAAGTATAAACAAGGCCACCAACGACATTCACAAAATCCTAAACAGTAGCTAAACTATCTTTACAAAGAAAAACACAGCATAGAAACACAACCAATAAAAAATGGTTTGATTCCGACCTTACAAAAAAGAGAAAATACTTATTTGAGAAAGCAACATTACTTTCAAGATTTCCCAATAACCCTTACTTACGAGGTTCCTTTTCCAAATTAAATAAGGGATATGCCAAGCTGCGGGAACGTAAAAAGCGAGAATTCAGGCAGGGTATTCTAGATAAACTAGATCAAGTGAATGAAATATAATCCTAAAGAATATTGGAAATTAGTCAAATCGCTTCGTGAAAATGAAGGGAAAAAGGACAATTTAGAGAAGTGTATTGATGGGGATACATGGTTTGACTATTTTACTTCTCTATCTAAATTACCAGATCATTACAAGGACAGAGTTAAGACTATAGAAGCCGAAATTAATAAACTAAAAAACAGCCAGACCTGTAAGTCTTTTAGCAAATTGGATTTCAAGATATCTTTGTCTGAAATTCAAAAGGCCATATCTACTTTAAAGTCGGGTAAAAGTCCTGGTTTAGACAACATCTCAAATGAAATGATAAAAGCAGCTCAAATATATATAAATCCCTGTATCTCAAAACTATTCAATATGGTCTTAACATCAGGAATCTATCCAGAAAAAAGGTTAGAAGGTTATACAACACCCATCTTTAAATCGGATAATCCAAAGCTCCCCCCAAACTATAGAGAAATAACTATAACTAACAGCATAGCGAAACTTTTTAATATCATTTTAAACGGCAGGCTTGATACATTCTTAACTGAAAACAAAATAATACACGAGAGTCAAATAGGATTTTCAAAAAAATCCAGGACATCAGACCATTTATTTGTAGTTAACTGTTTAATTGACAAATACATTAACACTGGCAATAAACGACTCTCTGCATGTTTTGTAGACTTTCACAAGGCATTTGATACCGTCATTCATGAAGGCATTAAACTAAAACTTCTACAATTAAATATCAATGGTTTATTCTACAACATATTATGTAGTATGTATAGGCACAACAATATTTTCATAAAAGTAGGGAACAAGTTAACCCTTCCATATACACCAGAGATAGGAGTCCGACAAGGTGATGTCTTAAGCCCAAATATTTTAAAAATATTTTTGAACGATTTTTCTAAATTACTGGATGAAGAAACCATTGGCTCTGTCAATCTTTCTGGAAAGAAAATCACCTCTCTTCTATATGCGGACGATCTTGTACTGCTTTCAGAAAACCAGAATGGACTACAAAACAAACTAAACTTACTTGAAAAATATTGCAACGATTGGTGCTTAGAAATTAATACCAATAAGACAAAAGTAGTCATTTTTAATAAAAGTGGACACCTAATTAAAGAAAATTTTGTGTTCGGTAACATATGTATTGAATGTACTAACAAATATAAATATCTAGGAGTAATATTATCATCCTGTGGTTCATTCAAGGAAGCAAAATCTGATCTATACAATAAAGCTCTTAAGGCCTCATTCAAACTTTATAAAGACATCAAATCTATCGATCCACCAATTAAAACATTTTTGCATCTTTTTGACCATATGGTAAAACCCATCGCCTTGTATGGCTGCGAGATATGGGGAACACTTTCAGCACGTATGCTTGAAAAAGACAGAGATTTATATGATATCTTTAAAAATTGGGAGAAAACCTGAATATTAAGTTTTGTAAACATCTACTGGGTGCCGGTAAAAGAAGTACTAATATTGCAATAATCTCTGAATTGGGTAGATATCCTATGTTCTGCTCTATAATCCAAAGTATTTTACTATATTGGCATAGACTTGAGAATTGCCCAGAATCATCCCTGTTATACAGTGCTTATACAGAGAATATCAATCTGAATTCATATAATATAAATTGTTGGTACAAAAACATTAGTTATTTTAAGGAAAAAATGGGCATTTTGGTACCCAATTGTAAAAATATCAAATTCTCATTTTTCGAAAAACAAATGAAGAATCAGGTACGGAAACAATTTTTACTTTACTGGTCAAAACGACGTGAAGAGGGTCAGAAATCAGGAAAACTCACAACATATTTTTCGTATAAAGAAAACTTTACTATGGAAAGTTATATATTTTTAGAATCCCTAGAATTAAGAAAAACTCTATGTAGATTTCGAATTAGTGCACATGACCTTCGAATTGAAAGAGGAAGATATGAATTTACAAAAACCAATTCTGGCCAGAAGATTTGAAACAAAAGAATATGTGAATTATGCAACCTTAACTGCGTAGAAGATGAATTTCATCTCCTTACTGATTGTCCTTTCTATGTTGAAGAGAGAAATATGTTTTTTAATGGTATATACAAGCTCAACAAAAATTTTATCTATCTAACAAATAAGGACAAATTTACTTGGTTGATGATTAATGAAGACAAACCAGTAATTGTCAAGCTGAGTGAATATTTAGAGCAAACTTTCAGAAAAAGAAGTGATGCTTTAAAACTGCAAAAATCATTATAGTTTATTATTCATATGTTGGTACATGTATAATACTGATACTGTCCATTTACTTGTGCATATACATGATTAGCAATTCATATATGTATGTACTTGTTTCCCCAACATGCTGCATCCACATGCAGTTTGCAGTTTATGTAACCTGTAGTTAATGTTGTAAACTTTCTTTCTTTTTTGAATTTCCTTCTTTATAAACTGTCTTACTGTTATGCCCTCTGGGCCCAAAATTGGAAATAAACTTATCTTATCTAATCGAGAGTGAGTGGGCGTTCTAAAAAAGTTATCATTTTTGTAAAATTTGTAATACACGTAGTTCTAAGATGGACCAGTTCATCTACAATGCCCTTTAAGATAAACGGAGAAGGTGCCACCTGATTTTATTAATCAGTGTAACGGATAAAGACGTTCACTGTACATAAAACATTTTTAAGCATCTGGTTTGAATTTAAAAGTTAAAATTGAAAGATCTACCACGTATGCTGTGCAAGCACGCGCTGTTCTATAAGTTTTACAATACACTGCTAAACATAATGCTATTGTATGTGATTTGACTTCATAATGTATTTGATCTTTACGAATATGTAACATTATGTACGGGGTTTTCCATCCCATAGATGAATTTCTCCAGGCACGTAAAATCGTGTGTGTGTGTGTCAAAGTTCATTTTCCATTATGTTCACATACAAAGTTAGGTTACTGGCATATTGGGTGACTGTCCAGTCTGATTAAAACAAGTCCCCCTTCTCCTATCGTCATCAGGGAGTCTGGTTAAAACCAGCCCCCCCCCCCCCCCCTTCTCCTATCGTCACCAGGGGCCTTGACGACGATAGAAGAGGGGCTGGTTTTAATTAGACCGGGTGACTCACAGGCACTTGTTTCATACATGGGTCACCCCCTCCTTACTAATTAAGGAGGGGGTGACCCATGTATGAAACAAGTGCCTGTGGGGTGACTATACTCCCCCAGGGGAGGAAACGGCAACTTTTACTCACCTCCAGATTCAGTGTCTTCTTACACTTCACACCGGAATACACCCCCTTCTTATTTAAAAAAAACATGCATGAATTTATCAGGTGATTATATATCAGATAAGATGTAAGCATCTTACGTTATTTATACAGAAAAATAAGATAGACAGGTATATATCTCACCTCGGGCTCAACAGTTACCTGCCTCTATTTCAATGCTGCCCCTTCTAAGTAAGTAAAAGATCCATAAACAAGGTCCAAAAAGCTGAATAAATTACGATTTTTTTCTATGAAGACACAAATTTGAGATCCTTTATATATCAACAGCAGACTAGGTTTTTTATTTCCTACTTGAAGTTTATGTAACCATAGTAATAATAGCTACTCTCAATAATAATAAAATCCAAAATTGTCACATAATAATCAACGTCTTCAAGAAACTACCAGAAGAGTCGCAAGGTGAAAGTATTAGAAGGAACTGATCGTTGATTATCATCTGAAAATTTTGTATTTTATTCTTTTGAATTATTTAGCAACTGTGCCGATTTCTTCCTTCACTTTCCCCACATTATATATATATATAATATAAGACATAGTCACTGAGAAATAAACCTGCTGACGACATCATGATCACTCCTGACCATGACATCATCACCACGCCCCCTGAAACAGAAATCAGGAGCAGTAACCAAATCATGAATGGTGGTGTGCATCCGTTGAAGTCGGAAACATAGGGGCTAGTTTCCGTAACGAAATGGTCAATTTTCTTATCAAAACGTTATTCTGCTTTACAGCAGCTCTCTAAGCACATTTATCCCGGCAAGCTAAACATTAAGTACTGTCTTAATGGAATGTAGAACGGATTTATGAATAGAATTCGGAAGATTTCGACTTTTGTGGAATCATTTAAATTGGGGGAGAGGGTTCGTGTATTGTCGCAATTTTACTCTTTCGTTTGGATGTAATTTTGTGAATATGATTTAGGTATATTGAGCATTTCATTGTGGTTTGAAAGTGGAAAATGGATGTCCAAGGAAAATTGAAACCCCTTGTGAAAATCTGATGATTCCACACCACTTGTTGACCAGATGCGTATCGTATTGACTACATGGGCGTCTTTACAGTTGTTAAATACGCTGAAGACGTCCAGAGGAAAGAAAACAATAGAACTGCTAGAATTTGAGGCAACTGCGCCCAAAAGATTTGGATCACAGGTGTGTCGAGTGCCCATAACTGGCAATGTTTCTGCCTATCCAATTTGCTTGAACAAGACAATCACCTATTTGATGGATTGTCTCTAAATACTCAGTAGTCGACAGTGGCCTGTTAAAATTGCCACGTTCACTCTGAATAAACACTCTACCTTGCTGGCAGTCGCTGCAGATTTCAATCCTTCACGCTGTAAGCGATTTTGAAACATTAATGAAACGATAAGAACGAGTTTGAGTAACAATGAATTCAAATGGACAGTACGATGGAAACCAGCATCAGAATCATGATACGCCACCAGAAGACGTTATGGAGTAAACCTGGTTGTTTACGAAATCAGTGCCGAGTTATGATGTAAGCCTTGCTATCTACGCCATCAGATGCAAACATTATAGTTTAAGTCTGGCTGTTACACCATCAAACGCCGACGTAAATTCTGACTGTCTATGCCATCAGCCGCCGTCGTTATGACGTAATCCTGGCCGTCTACAACTTCAGACGCCGACGTTATGACGTAATTCTGGCTATCTACAACAGCAGACAATGACGTTATGATGTAATTCTGGCTATCTACAACAGCAGACAATGACGTTATGATGTAATTCTGGCTATCTACAACAGACGCTGACGTTATGACGCTTCCACTGTCGTCAGGGGAGGTGCGGTTATCATCTCCGCACAGCCAATCAGAATCGCGGAAGAATTGTCCGCCATTACCTCCGTCAAAACTTATGATGACGGAGGTTTTGAGGTACAGATGTTTTAGCCTGATTACTTCGAGTTCTCATAAAATTGGTGGAATTGTGTGCATCGGGGAAATGCAACAGTGATTCACGTTACCCAGAAAGGATACTAGAAGTAATGTTTATCCCATTTCCAAACCCAAAATCACATAAAGATTAATGTTTACGTTGGATAAAGGCGCGGCGTGCGGTGGGCCCCACAGTAAGAGCAGAATGGACCGGCACACAAAGTAAGTTAGTCTTAGCAGACAATTATGTATTAGTTAATAGTAATAGTTAAATCATGGACTGATAATAATACATGCCCATGTCATGTGTATACATGTACTAAGAGCTACAGGTACTTGGGTTCAGGACCCCCCCGAATTGGCCGAAAAACCTGCACGACTTGATTTAAAATTATTTCTTGTTGAAAATCCTACTAATGCATGTCAACAATGTCATGCATACCCCAAAATAGCTCTTTTTAAGAATTTCCCCCACTGAATATAACAATTCGTGTAGCTAGGTTATTCAAAGGAGGGGGGGGGGGGGGGGTCATGAACCCAAGCACCTGTGCTAAGAGCTACACAATGCTTTTTTTTTTTTTTACTATAATATTATCTATTAAAAAGAATCCCCTATCTAAACTATTTTCATATCTAGGGTCAATTCATTTAATGTTTACACCAATATATATGCAGTTTCTGGTCTGGTGTCTTAAATTTTCCTTGCTCAGCCATACATATCATAACATGACTGTAAGAGCGCCATATGCAAGGTTTTCGTTCCATGATTCCTACAATAGATCATACCAGGGGATAAAGTTCTAAAGTTTCAGTAATCAGACTAATTCCGTGGTCAAAGTTTTTAAATATCAATAGAATTTATGTCCATATATATTTTGTAATAAATGGTTTTAAATTCGAATTTAGATTTCATAATAATTCGAGCAAGCTGAAATTTTATAAGTAGCTAATAAATTGTTGGGTGTAATGTATGCATAGGATCTTTCATGTAATAGGTCAGGTCACCTTTTAAAATTCCATGGCCCCTCTCAGCATCTATGTTTTACTTCCAAATGCTAAAAAAATTGTTGTTGTTTCTTTATAGATTCATTGGATATACTTGTAACAGCAGCACAAGTCAGAGAATTTACAAGACCAGTTAACAACAGCAGAAAATGCCTTTCATCAACAGAGCATACTTAAGCATCATCTGCAACTCCAGTTATCAATGGAAGCCCAAGATTAACCCCACCAACAGGCCACCCCTTTTGACATTAACAGTACTCTGCAGCAAGAGAAAAAAAAAACCAGGATTGTTTTTATATTATATCAATTTGAGACATGCCACATTTTGTACTTTGTTAGAGTTTTTTTTTTATACATCTGAGCAAATTCCCCAGTGTGTAAAAAAAGGAGGGACATAACAAATATGACAAAACAATCGCAGTTGTTATTAACACTGATGAGGCTGAGACATAATTTTGAAATCAAGGACTTGGCATCAAGATTTTGTATTTCAATACAGTGTATCAGTGATATATTCTGTGCCTGAATTGACCTTATGTTGTGTTAGGTTGTGTTTCAATATAGCCCTATAGGAATGATATTAACAACATGACAACTGAATAAAAGCTCAATTCCCAACAACCATCGCTATCATTGATTGTGCAGAAAGGAAATCACAGAAACAATCTTCTTTAAAACTAATTACAAACTAGTTCTAATTGTAACGGGGACCGTTACATATGTTCCCCAAACCTCCCCCAATTAAAAAGTGATGTCCTTGTGAATCTATAGCAAAAAATCATTTTATTTTAGCCTTTAATTACATGTAGTACGTTCAATATGGTCATTTCAGTACCAAAAAATGAAAGAAAGCGTTGCACGCGCATACACGCGCACGCGTGTATGATTCCGAAATTTTGTTGATGTCGTTCAACAGGCATGTGTATCATATACCCACAGTGTGAATTTCATAACGTTTCCACCAAATACAAGGAAGTTATAGCGATTTTAAAATCGTCCAATCAGAATTCAGCACACGTGCATGCACGTGCTGAGCAGTAATTCTAACCACAGCAATTTGTAAGCAGTACCAAGACACATCTAAACCATTAATATCAATAGAATTTGATGAAAAACAAAAACGTTATCGTCCTTTAAAAATTGAACATTTAAAAAACGTTGCACGCGCATGCGCGTGTGCGTTGGCATTTTTTTTGTTACACCAATATATAGATACACATATTGTCTACGTATGCTGTGAATATCATCTTATTCGCTTCATAAATAAGAGAGTTACAAACGTTTTAGTATTATCCAATCAAAATGAAGCGCACGTGCATGCGCGTGCAAATTGGTAATTTCGACCATGGAAATCAGTTAAGGGTCTCAATATCTACCTATGATATGAATTTCAAGCCATTTCAATGAACAACAAAAAAGTTAGACTGATTCCAAAGTCAGCGTACAAATTTTGTAATGCGCGTGCACGCGCATGCGTGCGCGTGCTGACAAAATAACTATTATATTTCATATGTACAAATGATATACTATCATCCTATTTAGGTTTTATATCGATTCCTTCAATATTCTGATTTTCCATTTTTTGTATCAAAATTGCAATGCACGTGCGCGCGCGTGCATGCACGTGCAGACAAAATGACTATCACTATGCACATCTACAAACGCTATACTATCATCCTGGAAAGTTTCATATCGATCCCTTTTGCAGTTTCTGAGAACACTACCGGACAAAAAAGTACCGGAGAAAAAGAATAATAATAATAATAATAATAATAATAATAATAATAAGAAACAGAGTAAAAACAATATGTTCCCAAACTTTGTTTGGGGAACATAATTATACATTCTGACTACAAATCAGCTACAACCTAAAGGGGACTTGTGGATTGTGATCCTTTAGGGGACAAAATGGAAACTAGCTGTATGCTAATTTGTGTTATCTGGGATAAATAAAGGCTATTATTATTATCATATTTGTTAGTGAATTATTTACTGGATCTATGTCAGATGTTGCTGTTACAGAGAATAGTGGATTTTACAAACTCCTTTGTTAACTGATGGTGGGTTGAATTATTCTGGAAGGGGAATTCATTTTGGCAGACAAAGGTTTCACGATATCCAAAGAACCAGGGGTCTGCACCTCTGTATCTCTGTCGGTGTATTCCCACCAGTTAGTATATGTATATATATGGAGACATCAATAAAGTTGGATAGTTTGCACCCTACTAACTCTTGGGCAAAACCCAGGGTTGAAGAGAAAATTGTAGAGCATGTGAATTCATTGTGTACTACTTGTATACAATGTGAGGAATTTATTTAAAATGATAAACATTTTATGAGAGTAAATTTATGTCTAACTTTGGGAAAACTTACATTATGATGAATATAAACTAGTAGATTACTTACATTTTCCTTCGAAATGTGTGAATGCTCACAACTAAGAAAATGTAAGAATTTGTGCTGATTCATTGACAATTAAAATAGACAGATATTGTAAACCATTTATTCTTAAAGAACAATGATTATTCCATAGTTTTGAATTATTTGTTGAAAATAAAATAAACCATGTGGTACTTAATTTATTGTCCTATTTATGATAAACTGCTCCTTTAACTAAGTATTATATTGTGTTGCTGATCCTATGTAATTACAATATGTACTATAGTACAAGAGGTTGGGTAACTAATTAAAACAGATGTTTTACGAACAGGAAATTGTTTTTTGGTCCGAGTCTTTATAATATTCTTGTTTATAATCCAAGTTTTCTATTGTGTGTCATTTAACATATTCTTGACTGTACTGTCAAAATGGTGATGACTGTCAAACATTGTACACATTCTTTCTGTTGATTTGCAAGTTGGTTTTTTTTTTTAATAGAAATAGATATTAGGGTGGACGTGGAATAAAAACTTGGAATGATCTAATTAACCCATTACCATTTAAAAAAATTATGCATGTAAATATCTCAATGTAGATATCTAGATCTACAATATCCATTCAAGTATAACTGAAGTTGAACATTTAATGGAGATCACAGATGGTATTTGAGCTGCAATGTAAATTCTTGATAATAGTTAACTGTTTTTCATAAGTAAATCATAAATAATAGTAAAATAAAAGATGCAAAGATGCAAGCAGATGAAACATTTTATTGAACCGGTCAACACAGCATATATGATATAGTTATTCAGTTTCAACCGAACAACAAACATCGTCAATTCCGTAACAAAACAATTATTCAAAACTCGGAAAACGTTTCGTAATATTAACCCAGCTGTGCATGAACAGTAAGCATCGATGGCAGCCGAATCCTGCAATTCGATGGTTAGACGATGTAGTGTTTCTTTACTTCAAATGCAGCGAAAGCATCTAGCGCTAACAAATAAGTTATAATTACTGTTTCTTCCGCGTTTTTACCCACTGAAATTATGTGAACATAACCTTCTCTGAAGTATGTCAAACCCTTTGACGGACTGTTCTGTGAAAATTCACGAGTAAACGAGGCGATTGAAATGGTATCCTGTATAAGATCGAAATCGCCCGCCATGTTGTTTACATAAGTTGACGGAGTCTGAAAACATGTGACGTTCGTTGTCATCGGTGGGCGTGGAAGAGTGAATTCTGGCTGTCTACAACAACAGATGCCGAAGTTATGACGTAATTCTGGCTATCTACAACAGCAGACAATGACGTTATGACGTAATTCTGGCTATCTACAACACCGACATTGACGTTATGATGTAATATTGGCTGTCTACAATATCAGACACCAACGTTACGAAGTCTTGCTATCAACTTTATCAAATGTTGACGTTAAGACCTAAGCCTGGCTGTTCACAACATCACGCTCGGATCTCTGGAAGTTCACCCCAGTGAGCTAAAATTAAAACTGTAGATGTGATGTAGCTCATCTGCATAACGAAAATAGAAAACATGTTATTTCTGAATTTTTATTTTATGTGTGAAAATTTAAAACAGTAATTTAAAACTAATCTGTAATGTACGAATGCCTCCACTGTGTTGTCAGCTGTCTCCCAGACTTGGTGGCCAGTCCAGCTCAACACTCTAAACAGAGAAAATACAGTACTAAGTAATCAGAAATTACAGACTCATCTAGCATCTGTACATTACATGAGACTGATTTATTTAGCTAACCTGTACATAAATAAGACTGATTTATTTAGCTAACCTGTACATAAATGAGACTGATTTATTTAGCTAACCTGTACATAAATAAGAACGATTTATTTAGCTAACCTGTACAATTAATGACTCATACAAACACCAATTCATTTAGGTATTATTTGAATACATAAATCAAAGAGACTGAATCATTTACAGAAAATACCTATCTATTTATCTCTGCGCGCTGGTTTTAAAGAAATGATTTATTTTGATGCTAACCTATAAATGATGAGGTATGCTAAACTGTAGAAACAAAATGCACAATTCTCTTTGAAGGGGTGAGGGGGCATCCCTGGAAATTTTTTTCCAGGGTCTGGGTCCAATCTATACCAAGGGATCTATTATTCAGTATTTCATATTAATAAAAGCAAAAATATGTATTTATGATACCCTCTGAATCCAACCTTGTGCAATAACATTGAAATAATTCTACTATGGTTATTGAAAATATCAAAGGAATGCCTCGGTCATTATTCTATGACATACCTTCACATATATTAACTGATTATGAGAAAATTGATACATATCTTGCTTGCATTTATCGACCTCGGAGGTTATCCTGCAACATACACGAAAACGCGATAATTATTTCTTAAATATAGACACTATTGACTCTAATCTTCAAATACACTATGCTTAGCCATGTTTCCCTAACCTGTTTATACACTAATACAGAACCTGTTTATACACTATTACAGAACCTGTTTATACACTAATACAGAACCTGTTTATACACTATTACAGAACCTGTTTATACACTAATACAGAACCTGTTTATACACTATTAAATACAGAACTTGTTTATACACTAATACGGAACCTGTTTATACACTAATACGGAACCTGTTTATACACTATTACGGAACCTGTTTATACACTATTACGGAACCTGTTTATACACTAATACGGAACCTGTTTATACACTATTACAAAACCTGTTTATACACTAATACGGAACCTGTTTATACACTATTACGGAACCTGTTTATACGCTAATACGGAACCTGTTTATACACTATTATGGAACCTGTTTATACACTAATACGGAACCTGTTTATACACTATTATGGAACCTGTTTATACACTAATACGGAACCTGTTTATACACTATTACAGAACCTGTTTATACACTAATACGGAACCTGTTTATACACTATTATGGAACCTGTTTATACACTAATACGGAACCTGTTTATACACTATTACGGAACCTGTTTATACACTATTACGGAACCTGTTTATACACTAATACGGAACCTGTTTATACACTATTACGGAACCTGTTTATACACTAATACGGAACCTGTTTATACACTAAAACGGAACCTGTTTATACACTAATACGGAACCTGTTTATACACTATTACAGAACCTGTTTATACACTATTACAAAACATGTTTATACACTAATACAGAAACATGTTTATACACTATTACTGAGACATGTTTATCTAACTTGTTTACATACAAATACAGAGACACCAGTTTATAGACAAATACATTGGTATTAAAAAATGCTGACCTGCACATCAAGTTCTAGAATGTCACATTCCACTTCCATCAGTGTTCCCAGGTTTGGAGTGGTTCTCCCAAAATCCCCATGAACAAACTCCTTTATATAGCTAGTTCACAGTTAAAGCAAATATAACTACTATCAATACCATGAACAAACTCTTTTATATAGCTACATGTAGTTCTTAGTTAAAGCAAATTTATTAATTATCAAACAGGCTGGAAATTCTTCATTTCAGTTACATGTAACCTATAACACCAGGGAGTCTATCTAAAACTTTGGAGAAGATTTAGGTGTAAGGATACGTGCCCGCTTGGGTGGAGAGACTCAGATTGAAATGTAGGTCGTCGACTTTCTCCGCTGCCATGCTGTACACGACTCTCTCCCTCGTCGCCAGAGGTCGACGGTGAAGGACACGGATTGGTGTCTTCTGATAAATGACCAGATCCTAAAACAAATTTATTGAATGAAAATTAAAAAGCCGAATAGCTTTAATTTTTACATTATCAACCATTTCATGAACTGGTCAATTTATTTTTAACCTGATGCATTATATTGTTTTAGTTTAACTACCTTCACATCATTGAGCTTGGTAAGTTGTTCTTGACTCAGCGGCTCTTTGGACCAGCACAGTGCAAAATAGGTCTTTGTTTTCTCTATTTCACCCTCCTTTAGTTTATTCACATCAATTCTATTTTTAGAAAAATATGAATTGTAGAATTTAATGCTGTGCAAAGAAATCAACTATTCATATCTTTCTTGTGCAAAGAAATCAACTATTCATATCTTTTTTATCAAAGATAAATCTGTTAGGGAGAGGGCTAAAATAGCTTGTGCTGCTGCCCAACCCCATTCACTTTGTGAATAAAATATTGTTTAAATCAAAGATTAATCTGTTTTCACTTCAACATAAGGGTAAGAAAGTTCTTACTTGTCTACAATTTGTAAGTCCCTGACTTTCACATCAGCTGACTTGTTAATTTCCTACAAAGTGAAAAATTCCATCATACTCCTAGACCGGTAATGCAGTCGCCCAACACATTATATAATGCTGTTAGCTGTATACCAATAACATTCCCTGAGATTCTAAATTGTCTGTACTTTAGTATCAAATACTGTATACTACATCATTAATCACAATCTCTAATTTTGGAAATTGATAAAAAAAAAAATCAAATAAACAAAAATGTCTAAATAACATATTGTATCCTTGTAAAAATAAAATGTGTCATCTAGCCAGAGGCAAGCACTTGATGGCAAACCTGGTTTACAATAAGAGACAAGTGATAAAATTTAGAATATGTATGATGAGGGAATATGTGACAAGTGATGAATGAATTCTTAATCAACCAGTACCTTTTGTATTTCTAAGAGATCCTGTGCTGTAAATTGAACTCTGTGTGGATCATCCATCTCTACAACAAATGGCCTACCTACAATGGACACAGAGAAAGGTTGATCACAGGATGCTAATAACTTACCTGTGACATATAAAGTGGAGACCCCTTAAACCAATACCTACTTAATATCATACACTGTAGTACAGCTTATTATCATTTTGTTCTCGTACATATACATTCTTAAAAAATAAGTAAACATAAATCTAACCCATTCTTATAATGGATGGAACTCCGTTTGGTTGAGTAAATGGCTATGAATTAAGCCATCTTTGTTTACAGCTCAAATGAAAGACCTAGTTGAAAGTGATTAGAGACACAAAGAACAAGGTATGGTTTTGGCCAAAATCTGCCCTGTCAAGAAAATTCACCAAAATACTAAATATGGTATTTGAGAATGTGCAATTTTAAAAAAATGGCCATTATTATTCTTTATTCTTAATAATAGAAACCGTAATATATTCAACAGAAAACCTTATTATAAAGTGATGATGTTACCAACTTATAATAAAGTGATGATGTTACCAACTTATAATAAAGTGATGATGTTACCAACTTATAATAAAGTGATGATGTTACCAACTTAAGTGATGATGTTACCACCTTATAATAAAGTGATGATGTTACCAACTTATAATAAAGTGATGATGTTACCAACTTATAATAAAGTGATGATGTTACCAACGTTGATGTTAATTTTGATGTACATTTATGAGGGATCTCCCAATCACCAGGAAAGTGAGGTGAACGTTTAATCATGGGACCCAGGACCTCCTTAATGATTCTCCTTCAAACCAAAAAAAAATCAACAGATTGTTTTAATTCCCCCCCCCCCCCCGATTATTTTCTACTAAAACTGCCTTTTTAAAACAAGATAAAGTAAATTTGAAAGTTTTCAATTTCAAAATCCTCCACTTTTCATCCTTTAAGTTATCAAATTTCTGAAGTGTGGTATTCCTATATTAGTTGGGAAGTATCAAACAAAATGATTACAAAGGGCACTTAGATTTATAAATCCCTAACATTGTACAAGAGGAAGAAATAGGACACACTAGTGTACTAGAGATAACTTACATCTGACAGGTAGATAACACAGGTAATGATATCAGTGATCAGATGAAACACAGACAGACTGCGTTGGAGTTTGGTTGGGGGGGACATAATCGCCATTACTGTTTAAAGTCAGTCAAGGTAGGTAATATGTTCATTTTTTCTCATTTCCTTTTAGCATAAAATAAATTGTTTACATAATGATTCTAACAAACTGAGTGTTAATTTCGTAATTTGATTTGACATCGGTAATTCTGCTTGAACAAAAATTCCTATGGAGAAATCACAATAAATAAATAAATCTACAATAACACACACACAGATTTCTCCACTTGATGCGTATTGCATGAATTATCATCCAAGGACTGTGTAGACATTTGAGATGTTTCATTCTAATGTTATGTGAAATTTTCTCCTTTACATCAATAGTAAAAATCAATTCATAAGTAAAAGTATTGTTTTCACTTTCTTTTACTTTAACAGTTATCACTTATTAACTTTTTTTAATTGGTTTTTGTAAACATAATAAAGTACATGAATATAACAAGTCATATATAATTATCATTATGTGCTGGAGAGAAATAGTGAGAAAGAGAGAAAAAGAGAGAGAGAGGCATGTTTTAAGTAAATAGTAAGTTCCATCTGTTCCACTGCATGAGCATAATTTTTTTTTCTTTCATCTTTCTTACATGCGATATATTTGTGTGTATCATAAAATAATCTCATTTGTGATATTGCAGCGGGCAAGTTTAAAGGTTATTTATTAACTAATTTTCTCTGTTCTTTAAAGCTACAAGCAAGTCTGATGATGGACCCCCGTACCAGCGCCCAGGACGTGATGCGATGTGACCTTTGCGAGACCTCCATGGTACAGATGCACTGCGATTCGTGCCTCATCAACCTGTGTAAGGCCTGCGTGGGAGAACACATCTCAACAGAAGAATGTGAGGATCACAAAGTCGTTAAATTCCAGTCCAGGAAATCCACCCCCCTCTACCCTGGATGTACCTCTCACAACAAAGAACGATGTGAAATGCACTGTGATCAGTGTCATATTCCAGTTTGTACCAAATGTATTGCATCTGGCAAACATCTAAGTCACAACATATTAACAATCTTGCAAGCATATATGGCAAAGAAAGAAAAAATTCTCAAAAATAAAACTGAGTTAAATGAAACAATTTTTCCAACCTACCAAGACATTTCATTTGACCTACAAAACAAAATGAGTCAGTTAGAAAAGAAATATGGAAATCTCTCAACAGCCATAACAAAACATGGAGAGGACTGGCACAGAGAAATTGACAAACTCGTCCAGAAACTGAAATCTGAAGTGGAGGAGATGAAAACCACACAGTTACACACTCTACAGAAACATCTGGATGAAGTTAACAAGAAAATGTCGGATATCAACGATGAAATAAATTCGATTGATGTCAATCTAGACTCCAATAACATGTCAGATGTATTCAGTGCTACATCCACTGTAGAGGAATATAAAAAACTTCCACAAAAAATTCTGCCTTCCTTACCTAAATTCACTCCTGGAAGAATTAAAGGAGAAGAACTATGTAAACTGTTTGGAACTTTATCATCAATATCTGTCCGATCGGAAGAACATGGTTACAGTATAAAGACAACACAGAAATCCCCAGAAGCTGCATCCTCTCCTGTCATCAAACAGCTGCTTGATGAACCACAGACTGTCACCACCATACACACTGGGTATGGATACCTTAACAATGTGGCCTGTCTGAATGATGAAGAAATCTGGACACGTGGAAATAGCAGCACCATGAAACTCTACAGCATCAATCAGGGATCACAACTCAAGTCAATCCCAACCAAATCACAGAACGCTCCATGGGACATAGCAGTGACAAACAGTGGGGATCTGGTTTATACTGATATACTATGATAGAACTGTGAACATTGTGAAGAATGAAGAGATACAGACGGTGATCAGACTACAGAACTGGAGACCTTGTGGTATCTGCAGTACCTCCTCTGATGATCTCCTGGTTACCATGATCAGTGATGATCTCAAACAATCCAAAGTCGTGTGTTACTCTGGCTCCACAGAGAAACAAAGCATTCAGTTTCATGATCAGGGTCGTCCTCTCTATTCATCTGATGGTTATTATAGATACATTACTGAAAACAGGAACCTGGATGTCTGTGTGGCTGACAATGGAGCTAAAGCAGTAGTGGTGGTCAATCAGGCCGGGAAACTGAGATTTAGGTACACTGGACATACTCCTGCTCCAAAGAATACACGATTCAGTCCACGAGGAATCACCACAGACAGTCAGAGTCACATCCTTACAGCTGATAATAACAATGATTGTGTCCACATCATAGACCAGGACGGACAGTTCCTCCGTTACATAGTCTGTGGACTGAGTGAAGCCCGGGGACTGTGTATAGATACAAACGACAATCTGTTTGTTGCTCAATGTAGAAACAATCAAGTGAAGAAAATCAAATATCTGCAGTAAAATTAAAACACTGAACTGATTTACCTCCATTAAATGATGATGATGTCAAGGATGAAATTGACCATGATGAAACTCACTGTGTGAATCAGGGATACTTATCTTACACAAATGAAAGTCTATCTTAAGCTGACCTTAAATATATGTACTCTCTATTCATATCATGAAACTGATCATGAAGTATCTATCACAAACTAAATATTGATACACTACAACGCATTGTGTCTAACATTAAATCAACGTTAACTTAACGTAAACTTAACGTTAAATTAATGTTAATCAAGCTTATGCATGAATTTAACTTTAGATTTTGAACGTTAACTTAATGTTATTGTTAAGTTCATGTTAATCTAACGTTAAAGTTAATGTAATGTTAAATCCATGTTTAATTTAATGTTAACCTGAACTTAACGTTAAGTTAACTTATTTAACGTTAAATTCATGTACAAGCTCGATAGGCGTTAATCTTACAATAAATTTTTATCATGAAATTAATGCACTATGTATTATAGTGGATGCAGAATCGTCAATATCCATTCTTGGTCATCCATATTTATTCTTCATTGAAAATTTTAACAATGCACATGAACATCTCCATCTCCTGATTCCAGACTTAGGTTACTGCTGCATTTGAAATATTTAAAGGACAATGTAGATTCACTCCTTGTTGAAAATGCAATTCACAGTATCTCCACCAATTATGGAAAACAAGAGGCCCACAGGCCTTATCAGTCACCTGAATATTAGTTAAAAGTATCACTTGTGCCAAGGGCTATGAAATCCTGTTCATTATATCCTATATATATCCTAGCTAAATTCTAATATTTAGCAACAGTATAAAACAAGATGTGTTCTTAAAACTTAGATGCCCTTGATTGTGACTATACTGATGAAAGGCTTTACATATTAAATATCATGGACCGGACTATTCCGGTGACTGACCAGAATTGGTGACCTTTTGTTTACGTGTGAGCGTTGTCGTTTCCGGGTGTTGATTGCGTCATCAATTTCGCCGTACTGTTTGCAAACATACACAGAACACGTCTTCAATTTTTCCCCGAAAATGAACCACTAGAAGGAGAGTATGCAAAAAATCAACATGAGCACCCCCAAAATAAGCCCATTTACTTATTACATTTTCAAGCAAACCTTCAAATTAATATAAAGTATACCAAAAGTCTAGAAATTTACACTATGTTATTTTATTAATTGATGTTTAGTTGCACATTCCTCCTGTATATACGTTTTTACAGTAACAAACTCTTGGCGAGCCTATATTAACAATGGTCACCAAAATAGGTGATGTCACCGTTTTAGGACCACAAAGTGACATGTTTTTTGTTACGAAAATATATTCAATTAATGTACCAATGAATTTGGAATTTTTGGATGAAAGTAAAGTAATTTAATTACGTTAAAGGTAGGTGTGTGTAATTTATTTATTTAATCCAAGTGATTAGAAACTGGTCAGTCGACGATACATTTAATATATGTAACATTAACATGATATGACTAAGTTGGACTTGTCCTAGAGTCAAAACCCTGGGGTCACAAAATTCATAACTTTGGTACATCCTTTACTGCTTTTCCTAAATATGCAGTTAGTTCTTACACCATAACAATAAACACAAAGAAGTCAATCAAATGATTGATTGATTGATTCTATCTTGCTTAACGTCTCTCTCAAGAATTTTTCACTCATATGGAGACGTCACCAAGATCGATGAAGGGCTTCAAATTTAGGCCTTTGCTCGGTGCTTACGGCCATTGAGCAGTGAGGGTTCTTTAGCATGCCACACCTACTGTGACGGGACATCCATTTTTATGGTCATCTCTGAGGACCCGTGACATTCACACCTGATGCTGAGCGTTTGGCGATGGAACTGTCACTATACCTGTTTTAACAACTTAGGTTTGTCATGGTTGGGATTCGAACTCCGGCCTTCTGCATGCAGGGCGAACACTCAAACCCCTGGACCACCACGGCGGTTGTCAATCAAATGATAAAGACAAAAACCAACATAATAATTTTTGCCCCACCCTGGAACCAAAATAGTTACCCCCTTGGATCACGAAATTTACAATTTTGGTAAAGGACTACCTACTCCTTTTAAATATCTATTTAGTTTCAATTTATTATCAATAGCATTAAAGAAAATATTCTTAAAACATTTTACACATATATATAATATATTACTAAGTTTTGGCCCATCCTGGGGTTAGATCCTCTACCCCAGGGATCATAAACTTTACAATTTTTACTTTTTCTTACTCGTGCATGATTGTAGAGAAGATTTATGACAATTTGTAAATTTTTGGCAGATTTTGCCCTGTCCCTAAAGGACGAGATCAGAAGTTCAATGTAATCTTATTCTGTGGTTTTTAACCGTCGCTTGTCTTTTTTCTTTTTCCACTGAAGTGTAATCAATATCCCCCCTCCCTCGAACTATTTCAATTTTGATTTTTATCCGACATCTATCTTTTGATCTCGCCCTTAAGGCCCCAGGGGTGCAAGAGTCCTGAAATTTACAATTGATGTCCCCCTTGTGCCAAAGATGCTTCATACTGAATTTGAAAAGAATTGGAATAGTAGTTAAATATGTTCAACTGTTAATGCACGATGACAACCAACTGCAATGGGTCACCTGAGTTTACTCAGGTGACCTAAAAACAAAACAAACACAATATCTTGGAAGATAAAAAAATCCACCACCAGCGTGATTCGAACACTGTCTTCATTATATCTCGAATGTATTGTCCACTCATCAAACGATGAAGACTATTCAAACCTACATATATTGAGAAAAAAACTCCTATTTGAGGCCCATCACCAATTCTATTATCAACATCACAAAATGCACTTCATCACTTACAATGCATAATTATAAATAAACCATTTCATGAAGGTAAACTAATAAAATTAAAAAGGACACAGCATTAACTAACAATATGACGACAGTTGTCTGGGCAGACGACGGTCTGGACAGACGACGTGCACATAATCATTAGGATATGTGCATGGTGTTTTCATTGAATACAAATAATTCCTCTATCTGATTCTAATTGTGCATAGCATTTTATTTTAAATGATAAATAATTATGTACAGCAGGCCCAGGGCTTCAAATAATAGATCAAGTGTGAGCGTAAAAATTATTGTGAATAGGTCTTCTGCAATCCTCGGCCATTGTTTGTTTCTTGGAAATAATCAATGTGCATTCATTGTTACAATTATTTTTCTTACCTGTAGCGTGTCTTTTTTGTTTGAAAGATCAAATTCGACATTAATAAATAATGCAAACGTTAAATAAAAATGCATCAAAGTGTAGTGGTTTTAAACATTATTTTTCAGAAATACGCGCACGTGCACTGAACATCTCATATGTTTTGGTGTTTAGGTGTAACATAACAAATCATACAAATAAAATCCTTCCAACTGCAGGATTAAGTTTTTGAAAATAACTGGGCCTATTTATGCCCAAACCGTACCTTGTTCTTCCAATGAAATACCAAAAAATAATATTAAGCCAAGAATATGTTGAGACATCCAAATTAATTTGTTGATCAATGATGGAAAAATCAAATATTTAATATATTGCCTTATTGCTGTCTGTATTTTACCTGTACCTATGTGGGCAATATCTGTAATAGTGTTTTGTATTTTACCTGTACCTATGAGGGCAGTAACTGTAGTTGTCTTTTACCTGTATCTTTGAGGGCAATATCTGTAACTGTCTGTATTTTACTTGTATTTGTAAGGACAATATCTGTTTTGTCTGTATCTTACCTTTTCCTAACATCCTAACATCCACATCTTCTCGACCAGATGAAGAAAAGCGTTGCTCTGAAAAAGAAGTCACTGTCAGTTTTATCATTGACACTTGTTGGTTTTAAAATGATTAAACACTGTACATAACTATTCTACTATTAAATGTTCATCTTATGTATTATATACCATGATAAGCTTTTTTTAGGACGGAAAAGAATTTGTTTCTTTTTTAAGGTGGTACTGTACATGGATATCCACCAGTAAAATGATTTTAGGAGTTAAATGGATATGGAAATTATATTGTATTTTACCGGTGAACCTGAACTTCTGCTTCAGCGGCCCACAGATTTCCTCCTCCACGGATGACTGACTTTTTCGGCCTCCGTCCAGCATCCATGGCGTCTGGCTCAGGGTTCGACTGTACTTGTTATATCGACCTACGGAGAAACCCCGAAAAATGACCAGAACTGATTATAATATTGACCTATGGAGGAACCCCGAAAAATGACCAGAATTGATTATAATATTGACCGATGGAGAAATCCCGAAAAATGACCTGAACTGATTATAATATTGACCTATGGAGAAACCCCGAAAAATGACCAGAACTGATTATAATATTGACCTAAGGAGAAACCCCGAAAAATGACCAGAACTGATTATAATATTGACCGATGGAGAACCCCCGAAAAATGACCAAAACTGATTATAATGTTGACCGATGGAGAACCCCAAAAAATGACCAGAACTGATTATAATATTGACCTATGGAGAAACCCCGAAAAATGACCAGAACTGATTATAATATTGACCTATGGAGAAACCCCGAAAAATGACCAGAACTGATTATAATATTGACCTAAGGAGAAACCCCGAAAAATGACCAGAACTGATTATAATATTGACCGATGGAGAACCCCCGAAAAATGACCAAAACTGATTATAATGTTGACCGATGGAGAACCCCAAAAAATGACCAGAACTGATTATAATATTGACCTATGGAGAAACCCCGAAAAATGACCAGAACTGATTATAATATTGACCTATGGAGAAACCCCGAAAAATGACCAGAACTGATTATAATATTGACCTAAGGAGAAACCCCGAAAAATGACCAGAACTGATTATAATATTGACCGATGGAGAACCCCCTAAAAATGACCAAAACTGATTATAATGTTGACCGATGGAGAACCCCAAAAAATGACCAGAACTGATTATAATATTGACCTATGGAGAACCCCGAAAAATGACCAGAACTGATTATAATATTGACCTAAGGAGAAACCCCGAAAAATGACCAGAACAGATTTAAATATAATATCGACCTACGAAAAACCCCTGAAAAATGACCAGAACTGATTATAATATTGACCGATGGAGAAACCCCGAAAAATGACCAGAACTGATTATAATATCGACCTAAGGAGAAACCCCGAAAAAATGACCAGAACTGATTATGATATCGACCAGGAGATTTCAAATTTCCCTTTACAGGTCAGTCTTCTGTTATTGATGTTTTAATTCCAACAACTCTTCTGTTAAAAGTACATACTTACTGATCAATTTACATTTATTTGTTTATTGGTTAATATTTCTATATTAAATGGTGTTATGTAATAACTTATCCAATGTAACCTATTTGAATTTACCCCAGATAAAAGGAATAGGTCAAAATTGAAGTTCATTCTTGATTAATTAAACTTGGAAATCTTTAACTGGTTTTATCTATATAATGTATGCATTGCGCACACCTTCTTTACGCTTAATAGGAAAGACAGCAATGGTGTTGTTAGGTTTTGACAACAATTTCACTTTTGGTACAATAAGGAACAAGGACCTACAAGGCTAAACTCATTGTGCTAGATCATGTCTAAAACACTAAAGGGTAGTTAGATGTGCACAGAACCAAGAATTTGTGGGAAAATTGCATGTGATATGCTAATAAGGTTGTCATGTGGACAGCAATTGGCTCGTTTCGGAAAGAAAGTGTGTCAAGAATATGGGTCGTATTTTGGAACTATTTTCACTTCTATCTTTATAATTGTAGTTTTTCTGCATATTTTACAATTTTTGTTTCATTTTATTTGTAGAATACTGTAGTATTGATATCTTTATAAAAATTTAACATAAAAAATTGAGGATAGGTATCTTTAATCTGCATGTAGATGAAATGTTGTTTGTGCTCTGAAACAAAGAGCTCAGATGTCCACAAACCAGAGAATAATTTAAAAACTGTTTAAAAACAGTAAAACTTTAACATTAATCTAACACCATGAATCCTTTTAATGGAGTGCATACAATTAAAAACACTGAACACTGACCCGCCACGTAGACAGCATCATGAACACACCGGATCTCGTCACATTTACAGATATTTTCCTCACTGCTCTTAGGAATGCTGTAGTTCCTGTTGAATATACAAAATGGTTGACTAGAATTACAGTACTTCCTGTTTGATATACAAAATAGTTTATCAAAATCACAGAGCGTCCTGTTCAATATACAAAATGATTGGCTAAAAAATCCCAGAATTTCTTATTCGATATACAGAATGGTTAACTAAAATAACAGAACGTCCTGTTCAATATACATAATGGTTGACAATTAATCATACATCTTTAGGTAAACTTTATTGTGAAGAGAAAGGACACAGCTTACCACTTACAAACAGAAAACATTGTTATAAACATAAAAAGTAGCATAATAAGTACCGAGACAGTGCATTTATTTCCCTTTCTTTCTAATATTTTAATTCTACATTATGGAAACAGTATGAATATAAATAAACCCTATCTGTGAACCTTTGGAAATATCCATCCGTCATGTCTGACAATACTTTGGTAACATTGGTTCTTGTGTACGTATCACCGTAATTCTACAAAAATTCAAATCAGCAAGTACAATGACAGCATTTTATTAAATCAAACACACAATATAATCAAACACTCTGATTGAGTTATCATGATGTAATAAACACTCTGAATGAGTCATCATGATGTAATAAACACTCTGATTGAGTCATCATGATGTAATAAACACTATGATTGATAAGTCATGATGTAATAAACACTATGATTGATAAGTCATGATGCAATAAACAGTATGATTGATAAGTCATGATGAAATAAACACTATGATTGATAAGTCATGATGAAATAAACACTATGATTGATAAGTCATGATGTAATAAACACTCTGATTGATAAGTCATGATGAAATAAACACTATGATTGATAAGTCATGATGTAATAAACACTCTGATTGATAAGTCATGATGAAATAAACACTATGATTGATAAGTCATGATGCAATAAACACTATGATTGATAAGTCATGATGCAATAAACACTATGATTGAGTCATCATGATACAATAAACACTATGTTTGTTTGATATTCGTAGGATTGGTTAACTATATATCGTTAACCGATTGGTGACTGTATTATCTGCCATAATACTATCCATCTCATTGCGATCCAGCCTCACCCTCCAACACCTCCCAAATGCACCAACATAGTGAAGTTGAAGTGTGTTGTAGTAACATTCCATATGCTCCGTATGGGACGTATGGGTTGTCCCATGGTTTAAAAATAAATAAATATAAATAAATAAGGACCATCGTGTACCAACACGTCTGATGACTGCGGTACTGTCTTTTGATGGCCGGACACATACATGTGATTATAATTAGGTCATAAATCATAATGAAATAAAGAAGTAACTTATATTTATAAAAACTAAATAAAAAGTAAAAATTAATGAAATAAATTATATTTTTTATTTATATAATAATTTTCATAATAATTTTATTTAATTTGTTCAATAAATTAAAAGAAAAAAAAATTATTTACAATAAGTAAATTAAAATTAAATAATTAAAATATTTTTTATTTATAATAAATTATATTTTTATTTATATATATAATAATTTTAATAATGATTTTTATTTAATTTATTCCTTAAGTATATTATAATTAAAAAAAATATAATAAGTAAATATAAAATTAAATATTTAAAATATTTGTTATTTATCTGGATTCTAATAGAAGGTAATAATTAGTAATCGCATGAGTCTCCATCCTTCATCCAATTCAAGATACACCGAAATAAATATACCATAACTATTACATAATTATTAATATTAGTAACAGGTGATAGTAATATGGATGTACTGTAGGTATGTATATACATGTGAAATAACTAAAATATATACAGAAAAGAATTAGGGTAGGGTCGCCAAAGAAAATTTTGATAATAGAGTGCCACTAGTTATTACTTTGTTAATCATAAATCATAAAATTATGCCAGACAACAATTTTGAGATCGTCATCAGGCAAGAATTTTGAGGTCGTCGTCAGGTGCTACACCTCAGACCCTGTACCATGTTTCTGTAACTGGATCCAGCTCGTAGCACGACATGGCTCCATAATTCTTATTCGATAGTATGTATTATGTGTATAAAACTGAAGATGTATAATGTAATAAGTGGTGAGTTAGTACTTATGATAAAATTGTATGACAGATAAGAAGTGGTATACTTAATTACATAACATATAGATTTAATTAAATAATGAAAATACAGAATAGATGCAAAATCACAAATCGCATACATCCAACAAGCTTACATATATTAAATATAATAGTATGCAGCAGGCATGCATACATACAAACTGCGACATTGCATCTAAATGACAATACTTTGGTAACATTGGTTCTTGTGTACGTATCACCGTAATTCTACAAAAATTCAAATCAGCAAGTACAATGACAGCATTTTATTAAATCAAACACACAATATAATCAAACACTCTGATTGAGTTATCATGATGTAATAAACACTCTGAATGAGTCATCATGATGTAATAAACACTCTGATTGAGTCATCATGATGTAATAAACACTCTGATTGATAAGTCATGATGTAATAAACAGTATGATTGATAAGTCATGATGAAATAAACACTATGATTGATAAGTCATGATGAAATAAACACTATGATTGATAAGTCATGATGTAATAAACACTCTGATTGATAAGTCATGATGAAATAAACACTATGATTGATAAGTCATGATGTAATAAACACTCTGATTGATAAGTCATGATGAAATAAACACTATGATTGATAAGTCATGATGCAATAAACACTATGATTGATAAGTCATGATGCAATAAACACTATGATTGAGTCATCATGATACAATAAACAGTATGATTGATAAGTCATGATGCAATAAACACTATGATTGAGTCATCATGATACAATAAACAGTATGATTGATAAGTCATGATGAAATAAACACTATGATTGATAAGTCATGATGCAATAAACACTATGATTGAGTCATCATGATGTAATAAACACTCTGATTGAGTCATCATGATGTAATATAGCTGCAGAACTGTAGCTCTCTGAAAAAATATTTTGACATAACAGAGAGCTACAGAGCCACCCTTAATAAAAACCTTCGATTTACGGCGCACAAAAAGCTGTGCACGGTTGAGGCCTTATATCGTTGTATTCTTGAGTTGCTGTCTCATAAATTTAATATCAAAAAATTTTTAACATATTTTCCTACTATACTTGTGTCTAAACATACCTTCAAATATTCATTAAAGCCCCATACGACCTGAAAACTGCCAGCTTCAAATGATTTCGTTTGTTGACGTAGCCATATTAGGTAGCCGGTCAATTCGTACCCTGTTGCTGTTGGTATCTATTCATAAAATTCGTTATATGTTATGTATTCGCTCTTCATTTATTATCAATACGAATAATTTATAGAAATTAAAAAAATAAAGTTTTTCTAAAGGTAAATTAAGCTCTTGATTCATGAAAATGCTACTAAAGTCCTTAACACTCATGTGACAGGGATGGAGACCGGACCAGACTAATGAAAGCCGCATTGCTGTGAGTCTAGCTATTTGAATAATTATTATTTAAAGGCACTGGGATGATATATTATTTAAAATATTTGTGGGGATATTAGTTCACATCTAGACGTTATTGTGCAAGTATGGAAATTAACCAGGATTCAAATTGATCGGCTACCTAACATGGCTATGTCAACAAACAAAGTCATTTGAAGCTGGCAGTTTTCAGGTCGTATGGGGCTTTAATGAATATTTGAAGGTATGTTTAGACACAAGTATAGTAGGAAAATATGTTAAGAATTTTTTGATATTAAATTTATGAGACAGCAACTCAAGAATACAACGATATAAGGCCTCAACCGTGCGCAGCTTTTTGTGCGCCGTAAATTGAAGGTTTTTATAAGGGGTGGCTCTGTAGCTCTCTGTTATGTCAAAATATTTTTTCAGAGAGCTACAGTTCTGCAGCTAGATGTAATAAACACTATGATTGAGTCATCATGATGTAATAAACACTATGATTGATAAGTCATGCTGTAATAAACACTATGATTGATAAGTCATGATACAATAAACAGTATGATTGATAAGTCATGATACAATAAACAGTATGATTGATAAGTCATGATACAATAAACACTATGATTGAGTCATCATGATACAATAAACAGTATGATTGATAAGTCATGATGCAATAAACACTATGATTGATAAGTCATGATGCAATAAACACTATGATTGAGTCATCATGATACAATAAACAGTATGATTGATAAGTCATGATACAATAAACAGTATGATTGATAAGTCATGATGCAATAAACACTATGATTGATAAGTCATGATGCAATAAACACTATGATTGAGTCATCATGATACAATAAACAGTATGATTGATAAGTCATGATGCAATAAACACTATGATTGATAAGTCATGATGCAATAAACACTATGATTGATACAACATGTGATGGTTCTTTGTAATGTCTGCTAAAATCAGCACTTTAAACATGTAATTAGGATGAAAATTCATTATCAAAGAACAACTCCCAACTTATTTACATTAATGTTGACTTACCTGGTACAAAGAATCATGTGACCATGTTATGTAATTATGAAACGTGACCATATCATGTGATTATGAAATGTGATCATGTCATGTGACTAATAAACATGTGACCATATCATGGGAATATGAGATTTGTGAACCTGTCTGACCTCACCTTTTGTTGTTTCTTCCGTTTTCTGAATACTTCTGGACTGTGATAAGACCTACAATATAGATCAGTAATTCAGTCAACATTGATGTAAAGAATCTTCATACTCAAAGTTCTGCTTGTCAATTTCACTGAATGCTGTAATAATATACAATGTCTGTCTGATCTGACTGAATGCTGTAATAATATACAATGTCTGTCTGATCTGACTGAATCCTGTAATAATATACAATGTCTGTCTGATCTGACTGAATGCTGTAATAATATACAATGTCTGTCTGATCTGACTGAATGCTGTAATAATATACAATGTCTGTCTGATCTGACTGAATGCTGTAATAATATACAATGTCTGTTTGATCTGACTGAATGCTGTAATAATATACAATGTCTGACTGATCTGACTGAATGCTGTAATAATATACAATGTCTGTCTGATCTGACTGAATGCTGTAATAATATACAATGTCTGTCTGATCTGACTGAATGCTGTAATAATATACAATGTCTGTCTGATCTGACTGAATCCTGTAATAATATACAATGTCTGTCTGATCTGACTGAATGCATGCTGTAATAATATACAATGTCTGTCTGATCTGACTGAATGCTGTAATAATATACAATGTCTGTCTGATCTGACTGAATGCTGTAATAATATACAATGTCTGTCTGATCTAACTGAATGCTGTAATAATATACAATGTCTGACTGATCTGACTGAATGCTGTAATAATATACAATGTCTGTCTGATCTGACTGAATGCTGTAATAATATACAATGTCTGACTTAACTTTAATATCATTCAATTATTGACATTTTTAGGTCAATACGATACTTTAGGTAATTAAGATGTACGATATTCACCCAGCCTGGAGGGCAAGGTGAATACTGTAATTCAAGGGTAGCTAAAGCATCGAATTGTCTGAAAAAATGTCAATATTTATCTTAGGATCCAATAACTCAAAACACCCAAACTGGCTATTAGAACCTCTGAAACACTATGCGGTCGGCCATTTTTGTATAAAATTAGACTGCAACATGTAGTTGACAGTGATTAAAGACACGAGTTTCTGTTAAAACGAACTTATCAAATTGTCTCAATTTTGAAAATCTGATTTATTATTGGCCATATGTTGAAGAAATCAAATGTTATATTCAACTTGAAGGCTCTTGAAAAAGAAGTTCTTTATTTCCAAGGTTGTAAGATCTAGGCCAATCAGAAAGCACTGAATTATTCGACCATATTATAATAAATGTTGTTGAACTTAACTGTGAAATAAATACATATTGTCTGATTTCACTGATATCTATATATATGTGTATATTGTCTGATTTCACTGTGATATTTATAGAGATATTGTCTGATTTGTCTGTGATATTTATATTGTCTGATTTGAGTGATGTTAACAGATATTCCTTGATTTGACTGTGATATCTATATATATTGACTGATTTGACTGCAATATTTATAGATATTGACTGATTTAACTGTGATATCTATAGATATTTCCTGATTTTACTGTGATATTTATATATATTGACTGATTTAACTTTGATATCTATAGTTATTATATACTTTCAATTTCATCTCTTCTTTTTTCTTTAAAAGTTTGCGGGCATATATCACACGATATATGCCTGGAAACATTCCGGCCCGCAAACATTACGTCACAATCAAATTTCTACGCTGTTAATTTTCAAATTTTTCGTGTTTTTCATCTTTTACTCACTTAAACCGATAAAGTTATTGTTAAAAATAAAATTATTGTTAGTTTCTAAATGAAATTGAAAGTACCGGTATATAATAAAAAGGTTATAGACTTTGTATGGGAAATATGACGACCTCGTTTTTTGTTGCCAACGGACCTCGCAAGCTCGGTCCGTCTACGCGCCAAAAAACTCGGTCGTCATATTTTCCCATACAAAGTCTATAACCTATAAATATTGACTGATTTAACTGTGATATCTATAGATATTGACTGATTTCACTGATATTTATATATGTTGTCTGATTTGACAGTGATATCTATAGATATTGACTGATTTGACTGTGATATTTATATAGATATTGTCTGATTTAACTGCAATATCTATATATATTGACTGTGATATTTATATAGATATTAACTGATTTGACTGTGATATCTATAGATATTGACTGATTTGACTGTGATATCTATAGCAGAGCTGCCAACATTATAAAATGGAAAATAGTAAGGCGGGGATCAGGGGTCGTGGCGGCCCCCTGCCGCTGGAGATCTTTTATGAATAAATATGTAACCTGAGCAATTTTAGGCACATTTCAAATTCAAATTTAATGAATTTTGACATACTAATTGTTATGCATTTTACAACTGCAAAAGATTATATACATCTTTTATTGATTTTACTTTCTAAAACTTGTGTAAAAAAATATTGTTACATTAGTATAATATTATATAATTTTACAGTCACTGTGTCAGTTATGCTGGCAAGTTTTTTTTTTATATATATACACTGTATAATTTTAGTTACTGAATCAGTTATTCTGGCAAGTTTTTTTTATGTCATTTTCGTCGCCGTGAGAAATGCTGAAGTTTGTCAAACAGATTGTACACTTATACAAACTCCCCCTTTCTGACTTTGAAACGAATATATGTTTACAGTGTACATGCATATTGTTCTTTGAATTTCTAGCTCCATAAGGTTTTCTTCTTTGGGGGAGTATTGTTGTTATTTCCATCAACACATGCTTTACGTTTAGTAGCAGCTGTCAAATTGTTTATTTCAAAGCATTAAAATGATCGAGACTCTGTATAGATATAGACTATGCAAACAAACGTAGTAACGACTATAGTTTGTTTATTATAAAAGTAATAAAGTGCACCGCCACGGCACATGATACGCCCGTCACATATTGTTAACAGTATAGATTGTACCCATTAAAACATTTTTTTTATAATCACCTTAATTAAATGTCACAGTGACCTTAAAGTAGGATGTGACACACCTTCTACCTAAGATGCATTAGTTGACCAATTTTGGTGATTCTAGGTCTAATAGTTTTCAAGTTATGAGCCGGACAAGTTTTTGCCATATATGGCCATATCTTCTTAATGAAAAGTCACAGTGACCTGGTTATAATGTGCGACACACCTTCTACCCAAGATGTATCTACAGACAAAGTTTGATGATTCTAGGCCTTGTAGTATTTAAGTTACGGGTCGGACACGAAAAAGCTAACAGACGGACGGACAGACGGATATCTTCTTAATGAAAAGTCACAGTGACCTGGTTTTAATGTTCGACACACCTTCTACCCAAGATGTATCTACAGACAAAGTTTGATGATTCTAGGCCTTGTAGTATTTAAGTTACGGGTCGGACACGAAAAAGCTAACAGACGGACGGACATGAACGCCATACCATAATACGTCCCGTCTTAAGACAGGCGTATAAAAACCAATGACGGACAGCTATAAAAATTTCGAAATGTCAAATAAGCAGAAAATCGGAAGATGTACAGTAAATTCGTAAGGCGTATTTTCTGCCCTAAAATCGTAAGCCTTACACGAAAATCGTGAGGGTTGGCAGCTCTGCTATAGATATTGACTGATTTCAGTGCGATATCTATAGATATTGACTGATTTCACTGTGATATTTATATATGTTGTCTGATTTGACTGCAATATCTATAGATATTGACTGATTTGACTGTGATATCTATAGATATTGACTGTGGTATTTATATATGTTGTCTGATTTGACTGCGATATTTATTTACATACAGAAAGGAGCACTCTTTGTCCGACTTCTCATATGTAAAGTTGAGAATGATATCAAACTTGCTCTACAAAAGATAAAAAAATACTCAGCATTGTTCATGTACAAATGCATCCCCATGGCATGGACAGATCCTGTCTCAGGGGGTAGGGCGTAAAATTTCCTACATCCACCCCTGCATGTGTAACAAAAATCAGCATACTGTAATCCAGCCCTTATATTTGTGTCAGAAATTACTGCAAAATTTACAAGGATTACTTTCTCACAAATTTTAAAGCCATAATGAACCACTGCTCATTTTGTCCAAGCATAAAGATTATATGTCAGCTCACTTATGAATATTACTTTTGCTAATGCTTTCCCCATCAACGATTCACGAATAATAGTTTACTTCAGTTTCTCAACTATTGCACAAACTGACGATGAGGAAATTTACATATCTTACAAACATAACACTCTACTTTTACTTTTTTATACAGTGCTACATTTTGTCAAAGATAAATCTATCCTTGGTAATTTAAATTCTTTATTAATGCAAAATCGAGGAGCAAATCCATGGTATGGCTATTTCTTCCTTAGTGTACACATGTGCACTTCTTGTTTATCAAACTTTCATCACCAATAATAGTTCATACTTAGTCTACTATAAACAAGAGGCCCATGGGCAACATTACTCACTTGAGTCACCATGGCCAATTTCCAATTCAGCTGTTGTGATTTTTTTAAAAAGATTTTTTTTTCAATCTTTATTCCCATGAAAAATTTTGATTCCATATTGTGGCCCTAACCTAGCCCCAAAGGTCATGGCACAACTGAACTTGAATCCACACAATATGGGGATGCCTCATTACCAATATAATTAACATGAACTTGCTGTTCTGGAGGTCAAGGTCACAAGGTCAAATATCATAGTATGAAATGAAAGGTCTTGCCATAAAAAATCTATACACAAAATATGAAAGTTCTAACTTCAATAGTTCAGGAGATATTGAATAGGTTTGGTTTTTCTTAAAAAGTATGTCAAACTCCAAGGTCAAGGTTACAAGGTTATAAACTTTAGTGCCATGAGAGAAAAAGTCTTGTCACAAGGAATGCACATATAAAATTCAAGAGAGTTCTATCATTTACCATTCACTTTGATCCCCTATTGTGGCTCTCCCCTCCCCCCCCCCCCCCTACATCCAGGGCAAAAATTTCAACAACCGTGAATCTGCACTAGCTAGGAATACTTGCATATTAATATGATCAATCATGGTCTGGCTGTTCTTGAGAATAATGTTTTTCCCACCCTGCTCACAATTTGAAAAAAGTTTAATCTACTTTATGTTAGGAAACTTTCCAGGATTTTTAAGTGATTCTTAAGAAGAGGATTTTTAAATGACCCCACTTTATTTTTGTCTTTTCTTGATTATCTCCCCATTGAAAGGAGCATGACCCTTCATTTGAACAAACTTGAATCCAAGGGTGATTTGTGCCAAGTTTGATTAAAATTGGCCCAGTGGTTCTTGAGAAGATTTTTAAAAGATAACACAAAATTTTCACTAATTCTTAATTAACTCCACTTCAAAAATGGCATGACACTTCATTTGGACAAACTTGAATCCTCTTTACCGAAGCATACTTTGTTGCAAGTTTGGTTGAAGTTCGCCCTGCAAAATGTGATCAAAAAAGCTTAGATGAGCTAAAAATAAACCTTGTTTTCAAAAGGTGCATTCAGTGCCCCGGCTAGGATTGGACCACTCTTCCATTTCCAGACATCCTTAACTGACGCAATGTCCTCCACGACTTTATAATCATACAGGGCTCTGAAAACAATGAACCTCACATCAGTACTGATATTCCTTACAGTATGAACTTAACATGGTAAATCGCTATTCGACATTAAATTGTGAAACTTTAGAATTGCTGGTGCTATACTCTGAAAGACTTTATTCTGATAAAAGAAGAGATAATTGATTTTGTAAAAGAGGCTTCTTATGTGAATATCATTTGAATACAAATTTTTAATGTGTAGCTTTCTAAAAACCAACACATGAAGTTACAACAGCCTCATATCAATGGTGGAGAATACATCAGCAAGCAAACACTTTGGATCATGTGTAAAGAACTACAAAAAAATACAAGGAAATCTAACTCACTTAAACTTTTCTCTCAACAGCAGAAGGAACGCATGCTGTAAAAGAAGATTCATTTTATGAAACTCAGAGTTTAACAACATTTCCTGATAATTAAAACCTTGCTGTGATGTTATTCCTTTCTTTGTTCAGTGTAAGAATTTACCTTTGGCCGTCCAATTTTAGTGAGCAGTCTAATAGGAGAGGGGGTTTTAAGAACTTGTGCTTAATCCTTTTGTTATAACATCTAGACAATAAAATATGTTCAAATCAGTGAGCAGTCTGATATCAAATGTAATATAATAGGACTGTCTCAGTACTTTTTTTATATCCTTCAAAATCGGATTGTCTTTTAAAATAGGGACAAATAAAATTCAATAAAGGGCAATGTCTCAAGTTCAATATATGCCTCATACAGTTCTGTAACAAGTCTCAAACTGTCTGCTATTTCTTCATACAAACCTGTATGAGGCGTATATCTGATACATACACCCATCACAGTACCTACCTCTCTGAGCAGCGAACAAACTGGGGTAGTCAGAGAACAGATGAAGGTCTTAAACTCATGATCATTGGATTGCACAGTCTCAGCAATCTGTCAACAAATTGTCAATTTCAAACTTACATGACTGAAACAATGGTAATTTCATGTAGATTAACATTACTTTATGACTTACGAATTTTCCTTTTGTGCCTAAGAATGCAGTATTTACTCTAAAAAGTTAATATATGTATTGGTAAAACTGTATTGTATTTCTATAATATTAGATATTTTATGCGCTCACACTGAACTAAATTTTCAGTTTAATAAAGAAATTGAAGACATGAGGTTTAGAGATCACAATACTTCAGAGAGAAACTTACTCTGTTGATAAATTCATTCTCTAGGTACACCTGTAGGATTCCCAGACAAGCAGGACACGGGAGGGAGGAGAAAATATCTTCCTGTCCGCCCGCCAGTGATATAACCTTCTGAGTCAGTTCCTAGAAAAAAAAATTGGTGATACATAATTTTGTAGAATGTCATTTGATATGTTCTATGATTTTGTGGAATACTATAATATGTTCTATGATTTTGTGTGGTGTGGTTATCTTCTTCATTCCCCGGTGGGACATAAGGCTTCAACAAGTTGTCTCCATCTAGCTCTGTCCTTGGCAATATACTGTGCCTGTCCCCATGAGTAGCCCATTTCCTCAAGTTCTGATGTCATGGTTCTCCTCCAGGTGGTACGTGGTCTGCCTCTTTTCCTCTTTCCAGGTGGTGTCCCGTGTAGAGCTTCTTTGGGAATCCTGTTCTGGGGCATTCTCATTACGTGACCAAGACATCTCATTCTTCTTTGTTTTATCTCTGTGCTGATGTTCTTGCTTTTGCACTTTTGGTGTAGGTTTTTATTACTGATTTTGTTTTTTGTTTGGCCAAAAGATTCTGTTTATTTTTCTAAGGCAGCTGTTGTGGAAGGCCTCAATTTTTCTCATATCACTGTCTATAACACGCCAGCATTCAGACCCATACAGGAGGACTGATTTCACATTGCTGTTATAAAGTTGGACTTTGGTCCTCAGACTGTAGCTGTTTGATTTCCAGATGGTTTGGATTTGGGCGAATGCTGCATGTGCTTTGTTGAGTCTTGCCTTTATGTCTTTCCCGGCACCGTTGTCCTTGCTAAGTATGCTTCCTAGGTAGATGAAGTCCTCTACCTCCTCCAGCAATTCTCCATTTAAAACCACAGGTTCCACTGGAGCATTTATTGTCATCACCTTGGTCCTTTTGGTGTTGATGTTAAGACCAGTTTGTTTGGCAAATTTGTTCAGCTGATCTGTTTTTTCTTGTAGATGGGTCTTGTTCCCTGAGATCTCTGCAAGGTCGTCTGCAAAGTCTAGGTCCTCTAGGTTGCTGAACATAGTCCACTGGATACCTCTCTTCTTATCTGCTGTGCTGTTTCTTTGGATCCAATCAATGACTATTAAGAACAGGATAGGTGACAATATACATCCTTGTCTAACTCCAGATTTGACACTAAAGGACTCAGAGATGTTCTTTTCTAATATGACACTGCATTCAAAGTTTTCGTAGAATGCTCACATAAGGTTGCAGATTTTCATTGGGATTCCATATGATCTAACTATTTTCCACAATGTATCCCTATGCACACTGTCAAATGCCTTCTTAAAGTCAATATAGTTGATGTATCGTGGCATTTTCCATTCAATACATTGTTCAATAATATTACGAATGACAAAAATCTGGTCTATGCAGCCTCTTCCTCTTCTGAACCCAGCTTGTTCTTCTCTCAATTTATCATCAATAGCTTTTGATTTTGTGGAATACTATAATATGTTCTATGATTTTGTGGAATACTATGTTCTATGATTTTGTGGAATGCTATACTATGTTCTATGATTTTGTGGAATGCTATAATATGTTCTATGATTTTGTGGAATACTATGTTCTATGATTTTGTGGAATACTATGTTCTATGATTTTGTGGAATGCTATACTATGTTCTATGATTTTGTGGAATGCTGTAATATGTTCTATGATTTTGTGGAATGCTATGTTCTATGATTTTGAGGAATACTATGTTCTATGATTTTGTGGAATGCTATAATATTGTTAAATGGTTTTGTGGAATGCTATAATTGTTCTACCCCGTTCTTAACTGTATAGTGTTTTGTTGATATATAATTTTGCAGAATATTAAAATATGTTCTACCTTTGAGGAAGATCAATAGTGAGGGAGATTTTTACCTCTGTGGAGGATCTAAACACTGCAGTCTCTCCCACCCCCAGGAATCTAAGGACACACCGGGGACAGAGTCCATTCTGGGTCAGGAGGTGGACTATTTCCTTTGTCTCTGTTGGGTCTGTGCTAAAGAACTGTCAACAGAAATAAACTATATCAAGTACAACATTGTTTTCAGAGTTCATGGATAGTGATGTAACCCTTTAGCTTAATCAGCACAGCACTGAGCTGACATGTCACTGATGTCAGAGGTCCCTTGTTTGATTCTAAACAAAGGCAAATACTGTCTCTGTAACATTTGGCACCCGTGCTGGGACCCTGGCACTTTCAGATAGGTGAAAGTGATGTTTCTAGAACTTTACCCACAAGTCTTGGCATTCCAGGAGAGTGAAGGACACCTTACTATCTCTCTTCCTCTAGAGGGGGACAGTTGTCAGTGTCATAGTCTTACAGTCCTAGACAGAGTGTTCTACTGCTACAAGTCCCATGGGGATCCGGATTAGAATAGGTCCTCAGTACCCCTAGCTTGCTTGTCATTAGAGGCGACAAAATGAGACAGTCCTTCCGATGAGACCGCAGAAACCGAGGACCCATGTCACAGTAGGTGTGGCAAAATAAAGAACCCTCCCTGCTCAAAGGCTGTAAGTGCTGAGATCAGGCCTAAATTTTGCAGCCCTTTACCAGTAATGGTGATGTCTCCATGAGTAAAAAATTCTTGTCATGATGTTAAACGATATACAATCAATCAATCTTTTGTTACAGTGAGAGATACCTTTTGGAGTTGATTTATCTCTTCTGTTTGCAATGTAAATTAATTTGAAATAGCAACTGTTACATGAAAGGCTAAGATAACGAACAGTGATCAATCTCATACCTCCCATAAGCAATACAAAATAGAGAGTTGGGCAAACATGGACCCTTGGATATACCAGAGGTGGGATCAGGTGCCTAGGAGGAGTAAGCATCCACTGTCGACCAGTCACACCCGCCGTGAGCCCTATATCTTGATCAGTTAAACGAAGTTATCCGTAGCCAAAATCAGTGTCCCAAGAACATATATCGCAGATCTATATTGCCATAATAAACAGGTTGGGAACACTTCCCCTACAGCAAGATATTCTCGCGAAAACACAATTATCCCTCTCTAGGGAGAGTAAATATATCTCATACAACCAAGAAAAACACCCGTGGAGTACATCTCTTCGTGTTTCACGTGAAAAGAAGAAAAAGTGCTAAAATGTTTGATACTTCTGAAAATATATTAATCAAAACAAAAACATTCACAATGTGCATTGGATTTCAGACTGCTTCCCTCTTACGCAGCAACTTTGATATGCCAGGGATTAATGAAGCTAGGTTCTTTTACTACTGGTAAAGGGTACCTTTCCCCTTTTGACAAAGAATGAATATTTCCCCTTTTACAAGTAAAACATTTCCCATCAACTGTAGAAAACTCCTAAATCAAAGAATTTTCCTTCATAAATTTGTATTTCATAAATAACGTATGACAAAAGTATCTTGTTACATATTTTACTATCATATCCTATTATTATCAGAATCTAAAAGTATAGATATCAGTAACTAATCATTTAGGTTGCTCCTGACATTCCTCCTGTGAGCCCACACCTGCATCCTCAAAAATTCCCCTTGAATATGAAATGGGTAGTAATTTTTAAAAGCTATAGATAAATCCCTGTATGCAATTTCTTGACTTGTCAATTTTAAAGACACAATCGGTGTCATGTTGAGTGTGTGTCGCACTTATTCAGCGTTGCATGGGATTTGCCATTATTTTCAATAAAGATGCCAAAACACCTGTTTATGGTAATGTTTACTTTCTTGCTTATGAGGGATAAGATTTTTTATTTCACTTTAAGCGAGAAGTGTTCCCAACCTGATAAATATCATTATAACTTTTCATTGGCGATCCCCCCCCCCCCCCCCCCAATCATACTTTTGATGATTAAAACACTCTCAAATAGGTTATTGTCATGAACTTACTTTTTCATTCACAATTTGTTAATCCACGTGCAACAAATTCGTTTCATCTTGCTACAGTATAAAATGACAACATACAGTCCTATCCTAATTGTTCTAACCAATGTATTATCTTCCTACTAACTCTGTCTTAACCCTTAAGCTAATCGATAAAGCATAGGACAGTCGCAACAGTGGTCCCGGGTTCCATCCTCTGGAGCTACCCTTAATGTCTCCGGTTATGTTTCTTCAAATTATAAAGCTTATGATATCATGAGTGCCCACAGTATATGATAGTTCAATTGTGAGATATCTCAACCATCTGAAGTTTACTTTAACACATAATGTAGGCCTGTTGTTTGCAAAGAGATCAACCAACTTACATTTCCACACATGGGCGCAGCCATATTGAAAGAGAGCGCCATCTATCCGGAAGTTTTGGTTTTATTAGCTTTGACGGATATATATAGGATGTAAATATTTTTCATGTTTTAAAGAAATTCCAATTGTTTTGTCTCCGAGTTTTAACCATAACACAGAGAAGTTTCAATGGTAATTACACAAAACAAGGACCAATTAAAAATAATGTAGCACTGAGTTTATGATTGGATGATTTGTCGATTAACCATAATTTCCTCAGTCATTCGGTATTCAATGTTTGTTTACGTACTGATGTTCTGTAACTCATACAGATCCATATGTAGGCTATAAGTTAAATACTTTTTGCACTGATTGATGAGGCATGTATGATAATTTCTTCAGATGGTTTGACGGATGCTGGGTAATGTAAGCTGCTCCCTGTGAAGTACTAAGGGGAGGCTGTTTGATCATGTATTCTGAGTGGTCCTCCCTTCAGGATGAGATCCAGTGTGACAAAACCAACCAGAGCGTGCTCCATAAGTTTCCTGCTGCTGTCGGTACAACTGTTGCTACCTCTGTGGTGAAACACATTGCGACCAGTCTCAGCATCGCGGCAAATAACCTAGAGCCATGTCGACTGGACAGTGACAAGGAGGTCAAATGGGCCATGGAGGTAAGGAAAATCATGAATACTGGAACACATTTATTTCACAATACGTTTAAGGAGGAATGACATACTAGAGAAATTTGATATGGATGGAAAGTGAGGGATATGACAGTAATATTAGATTTGAACCCAAGATCTACAGATTAGCAATCGACAAGTTAAACCTACTGATCTACCCATCTAGGCAGTTAGATTTCAAAGGAATATATACAAGTATTGCTTGTTTGCTTTTAGTGCAAATGAATTTTATTGAATATACATGTGTTATTTCTATTCCAAAATCGGGTGTATGAAGTTTATTTAATATGATTTTCTTATATTTATACATGATATTATTTGTATTAAAATTCCTTTGGCATTGCACAAACTTGTAATTCCATTTTGACAAACATCATATCCACGAAATTGATAAAGAGGACAAAAACAGAAGTCAAAACGTTCAGAAAAAATTAATTAATTTAGAAATTAAAGGTAATGAAAATAAAACTGTTGCCTTGTTGTTTATTATTTGATACTACTAAACAAATGCAGTAAGTAACGCCAGTATTTGATTTATTGATTTGAATGAATGAAATAGCTAAATTGAATTCTGTATAATCTTGATTATGTTTGATTATGAATTGAAAAGATACCTCTTATTCAATACGCCAGTTTCAAGATACGAACTCTTCTGTATAGGAGGTGCATTTAGTGGAACTTTGAATGCCTAAGTGGGACAGAGTGGATATACAGCCAACAAGGAAGACGATGAAATGTATTAAAAGCGGCTTCTCCTTAAATATGTAAATGTGGGGAATACTAAATGCTATCGAAAGAATTTTTTTACCGAAGTGGAAACATACAAACAATGTCATATTTCCAAGAAATATCTTGGATATGGTACTTATGACCAGCGAAATAACGTGATAGGATATGTATTTAATTACTCCCTAAATACTTATCACTTACTTAGTTTGTGTATCAGTCGAATTCGGGTTATCAAACAGCGTATGAGAAACTTACTGAGTACATTCACTTACGCTGTGATGAATATCTGTCCCACTCCCATGTGTAAACAAATTCTTTCGCGCCTTACTGTGTATGAGAGTTCTCCAAAGGGAAATAACTCGGGCGTATCTCGAAACCGGCGTATTCAATAATCAGTTGTAAATTTCTTCTGATTCTCGAACAAGTCAGCAATTGTGATGATGTGCAATTTCTCCATATAAAGTATGGATAAAAGATGAAAAAGACAGAGAGAGAAAAATCAGTGACTGGAACAGCCTTACTTATGTGCCATCTTTAAACTTTTACTTTTTGTTTTCATGAAATACCTGTTAGATATTGAGTATAAAATGTTTATGATTTGTGGAAGACGTTGATTTGCCAGTCCCCAGAAATGAAGTTACAAATAAGAGTAGATGACATCACTGTCATTGCTTTCCGTTTATGAGGTAAATTCTGTGATCTGAACATAGGGTTGAGTGATTAGGTACTCGATACGCAACTTCCGAGATATCAGCTCTTCTGTGATGGAGGTACATTCAGTGTTCTGTTGATCGCTTGAGTGGGTAAAAGATGTATACATATACTATAGAGTAGCTATGTAAATACGGATAGAAGTAATGGAAATGGAAATTTTGTTTATATCAGCCGTTGGTATACATTAAACTGAACATATCAAGAACAATATTTGTTTGAATTGGGCCATCAAATTAATATGAAATTATCGTTGTATATGATATTTTTATGACTTCGAAAAATATTTGATATTATGTATTTTCATATAAATTATATATATGCCTTAAATAAAATAATATTATAATAAAATACATTCAATCCAATGGGCCCCTGGCACCATTGGTGAGAATTAAAAGGGAGTATCCGAGGATATTTTATCCCAAATAGTATGTATACTTTTTAATAAATGATGAAATTATTAAAAAAGAAAAAAACAATAAAAAAAAAAAATAATGAAATTATTTTTTATTTTCTCCTCTGCACGAGTGATATTCTTATCAAAGAAAAATGGTGATTATCGATTTTTGTTTGAGCTAATTTATTATTAAATACTAATAAACTTACTAATATTATGTGTCTCTGCAGTTTGGGTGGTTGCATAATGTCTGATAATCAACCTTTAGGCAATATATGAAAGCGGCGATAAGCATTTGTACCCACCGCGTATGGACGATAATATGCTTTGCATCTCACTGTATGTAAGAGTTCCACAAAGGGAAAGAACTATTGGGCAACTCGGAAATTGCGTATAGGGAGATGAAACATATTTAGAAATCTGTATTTGCTTCCCATCCATGAGTTTGATCCAGTTCAGACATGTATTACTTGATGTGTATAGAGGGACATTTCAAGTTACACAAGCTGTCATTGGTAGACTTACATACAAGTTTAATCACCAAATTTTCTTTTAATTATGAGTTTAAACAATGATTTTGTTACAAGGTTGACTAATGAATGTATTACTACTTTGATTAATGATTTTGTTATGCATTCAATGAATGATCTTGTAGGTGCTCTGCTATGGTCTGAGTCTTCCATTGGCCGAGTTAGACACCATCAAGGAGTGTGTCAATGTGTACTGTAACTGGTTATTGGCCTGCATGCCCCCCTCCCCACACCCGGAGTCCGTGCCGAAGCCCCTCCGTGAAGACCCTGACCCCTATATACAGGACATGATTCACCACCTTCTCAATCTGTTTGTTCCTCGACCAGGATCAGGTATGTTTTTGAAAATAATGTAAGTTTTTTTTATGTGAAATATGTCTACATAAAGGCATTACCGTCTATGTATAATTTCATTAATGCAGATTGAATCTAAGTGTGTAATGTTAAAGATTGAATTAAAATGTCAGAGAAGTGTTTACATCCTGTATTATCCATGTTTTATAAATAATGGTTGAATCTTATTTTACTAGATGTTGACAGTGTGAGGAAACAGGCTGTTTTCTGTCACCGAGTTCTAAGACAAATCCAATTAATCGCCAAAGAGTCCACCATGTTATCCAGAGAATCATGGGAAACACTGCTGAAATTTCTCCTTGCGGCCAATGACAGTTTGTTGTCTCCCCCGCTAGAGAAAGGTAGAAATAGACTTTACCGAAATCATAGTCTGATTCCCTGTCATAACTAAACGTCAGTAGTATACATACATGAAGCTGTTACGTAGCATTTATCACATGTCCATGGGCAAACGGACTTAGTTATTGCCCTTTAGATTGTGTTGAAGTGGTGGATCTAGGAGTTTTATATCTCTTTACATATACTGTAGATTCTTTATTTTACCCAAATGATTAATATCTGGAAATGACTCGTAATCTGTCAAATTGTGAAAAAGAGTCATTTTACTTCACAAGTGGTGCTTTTTGCTAAATTACACGATAATGAACTTCTTACTTATAGTTAGGAATCTACAGTGTATATATATGCATCTATATACAGATTATTAACCAATATTAGTCAGGAAAAAAACCCTCTTAAGACCTAATGTTTGCATTTGTTAAACCCAACTCTAAATAAATACATGTATCATCATATAACCATTCATATTATGTAACAGGAATATTGTGTAGTTTGTGTGTATGTATTTGTATATATATTTGAAATAATGAATGGATTTTGTATTAATCCTTCACAAAATCATATAAAGGTCATGGAAGCAATTTGTTTGTCATTGTGAAACTTTCCGTTTGACTTTCCGTATTTTTCCAGTATTCATAGTTGCAATAATAATCCTTGCTGAAAACAAATGCAGATCATAGAAATGTGTTCATCTAAGCATTTGCCAAAAGTTGTAGACATGATATAAAATTTAGTTTAACTTTTATCTCTATAACAAAGAATATAAATCCCTGACATACATGCATGAATTCAAATGAAATACCCAGTATCCTGTTGGTTAACTTGAAATTGACTTGAATGTAGGTTAACTTGAAATTGACTTGAATGTAGGTTAACTTGAAATTGACTTGAATATTACTGTTTATTATTTAACTATTACCTCAACTCTTACTCTGCACTGAATATTTAATGACTTCTGTTGTATGTGCTTGCTTTTCATAGCACTATGAATTGCCACTCTTTTTAATTTATTGTCAAAGAAGCACCTGCAATTATGATTTGATAACCTAGCCATTTTCCTTTTTCCACCTAATTGTATTTTAGAGGAGATTAATGTTTGGCTGGTTTTTATAAATAGTTGATGGAAAATTCAATAGAATGTACAGCATTATGTTTTCTGTAATATTTTGACACACTGATTGGCTCTGTGTTCTCGTTAAAAATTCTGCTTTTTTTATGATAATGTTTGCCATGATAACACCAGATTCTCCACACAATGGCTGAATCTGAAGTGTCTGCTTGACTTTATGCATTGTTTACATTGGAGATGAAATGACTAGCATGCTTATCTTTTTGTTAATGCAGACGATTCCGGATTAAGTTCATGTAAGTTTTACAGTATGGTGTGTATGGTGAAGCAGTACAGCACACAAATTCTCACTGTTAGACCAATCAAAGCACTCCGTTTGAATTTAAACTGCAAGCAAGTAACAAAAACATTAATGAATCACTTACATGTGTAATTCAACACGACAGATCTATATAAAGTTATTATGAATATTTAATTCATCTGTAGGCCTTTACAATTAGTCATTGTTACAGTATTATTCACTAGTATGCACAAATTACATATGTTCATATATTGAGCATTTTATTTTATTAGTCTAAGACATTTTGAATTTGTAGAATTTTTTTTTATAACAATGTGTAATTATTGGTTTCCTGGAATGAAGTTTCTTTTAACAAAGAGTGTTTAAGTGATGTTTGATTGTGGTGGTTTGAAATCTTGCTGGAAAAAAATCTACTTTTAACTTAAACTTGTTATACCATATACTTAAGTGAAACTTTGATTCTTATAATTTTTTCTCTTTCCAAATCTTCAATATATGTAGAATAAGATAGACTTCTGAAGTCATAGCTGATGCTTATTGCAAACCCCGTATTCATCTATAGCAAGCGCCATTTGATTTCTGCTTTTATTTCACATTTCTGTGAATTGCAGCTTGTGGTGAAATGGATTTGATTTGTGTGACTAGATATATATCTGATGTCAGAATGTCATCTACATCAAATCACACTGACAGGGAACTACCGGTAAATACTGATGTGTAAATGACATTCTGTAGATTATATTCTAGTCACACTGACAGGGGACTGCCGGTAAATACTGATGTGTAAATGACATTCTGTAGATTATATTTTAGTCACACTGACAGGGGACTACCGGTAAATACTAATGTATAAATGACATTCTGTAGATTTTATTCTAGTCACACTGACAGGGGACTACCGGTAAATGCTGATGTATAAATGACATTCTGTAGATTATTTCCTAGTCACACTGACAGGGGACTACTGGTAAATACTGATGTGTAAATGAGATTCTGTAGGTTATTATAACCTTGTGACCTTGAGACAGGGGACTACTGGTAAATACTGATGTGTAAATGAGATTCTGTAGGTTATTATAACCATGTGACCTTGAGACAGGGGACTACCGGTAAATACTGATGTGTAAATGAGATTCTGTAGGTTATTATAACCTTGTGACCTTGAGACAGGGGACTACCGGTAAATACTGATGTGTAAATGAGATTCTGTAGGTTATTATAACCTTGTGACCTTGAGACAGGGGACTACTGGTAAATACTGATGTGTAAATGAGATTCTGTAGGTTATTATAACCTTGTGACCTTGAGACAGGGGACTACCGGTAAATACTGATGCGTAAATGAGATTCTGTAGGTTATTGAGACCTTGAGACAGGGGACTACCGGTAAATACTGATGTGTAAATGAGATTCTGTAGGTTATTGAGACCTTGAGACAGGGGACTACTGGTAAATACTGATGTGTAAATGAGATTCTGTAGGTTATTATAACCTTGTGACCTTGAGACGGGAGACTGCTGGTACATGATGATGATTCCTGGTAGATGGTATTTATATATACTGTCTGTTTGCCCTATTGTAAATTCCTTATTGGTCAAGCTTTTGCTTTCTTTGTCCCTTACTCTGTAGAGATTTCATGCTCTTTATGAATTAGCTGATCACAGTCAATGGTTGACAATGAAATGGTTGTATGTAATCAAAATGATATTAACAAATATTTCACTTTGTAGTGTTGGTAAACTTAACATTTGTAATGAACAACAGTATCTATCATTTCTACATACATGTATCCCCTATGGACAATATGATGGAAACATGATATTTTACCGCACAAGTAGACAAGTCACTAAATGTATGTATCACCACTGGATAGTCCAGTCAAAACATGACATATTACTACATGACACACTGGACAGTCCAGTTAAAACTTGACATATTACTACATGACACACTGGACAGTCCAGTTAAAACTTGACATATTACTACATGACACACTGGACAGTCCAGTTAAAACTTGACATATTACTACATGACACACTGGACAGTCCAGTTAAAACTTGACATATTACTACATGACACACTGGACAGTCCAGTTAAAACTTGACATATTACTATATGACACACTGGACAGTCCAGTTAAAACTTGACATATTACTACATGACACACTGGACAGTCCTGTTAAAACTTGACATATTACTACATGACACACTGGACAGTCCAGTTAAAACTTGACATATTACTACATGAGTAGACAAGCTGCTAACAACATAACTGATATTCTGGAAACAGTTGCATGAAGATGTGTTAAGTTTAACTGACAGTTAGTGTCTAGTTAATGCTATATAAATGTAAGAGTTGATGAGAAGTTCACTTTCTGTTAAAGTTAATTAACCGCCGTGTAACTGGGTCCGGGTTGTCAGACAAATAGATGATGTAATGAATCTCTTCAGTGGTGCTTTTTTAGTGTGTCTAACAAGTTCTGTTTAACAGTAGAGAATTTGCCATGATAACTCTTTGAATAAAACTGCATTACTTGATAAGGCAATATTAGTACAGTCAAACCTCGTTATCTTGAACTCAGTGGGACCAAGAAAAAGCTTCAAGATATCCGAGAATTCGAGATATCGAGGGTAAAATACTTATAGAATAAGTGGTTGGAACTTCCCATTCACTTCAACATATCCACGGTATTTGAGATATCGGTGTTCACATATCCACGGTATTTGAGATATCGGTGTTTACATATCCACGGTATTTGAGATATTGGTGTTCAAGATATCGAAGTTGAACTGTATTTATAGCTTGTTGGTGTATCTTTTTCACATGGCTGTTTCGACCAGATTAATTAGATATATGCTATACATGTACTTGTATATTCAGGGAGGCTTACATGATTGCTTCTGCATTGCAATAAACATTTTATTTATTTCAGTATTTTTTTGTTTAAGTTGTACTATTAACGTAAAAGCTGTAAAATTTTACAGAACAATTTACTATACTTACTATATTGTATCAAACCCTTGTGTTATAACCATGATGTATCCCTGTCTCTTCAGAATGATATGTTGTGATTCCGTAACATTCAGCCCATGTAATGGAACATTTTGATCCCATCTGACAAATATAAGAATTAATTTTTCTTGTTTTGTTAATACATGTATCATAATCCCCTTTCACATCTTGAAACTTTGTAGCAAGAAGATTAAATTGTATATCAAGATCTTTGAAGATAAAATTTTATTATAATAATTTTAAAATCGGGATTTATTTTCAAAGATGAATTAATGGATATGGTGAATATGAAAATTGTTGTACTTATGGTTGATATATCCTTCTTGCCAGTATGTTTAATGTTTTTCTAAATGTGTTGGTTTTGAATGACTGTGCAGTGTTAATTGATGGATGTTGTAACAGTGGTGTTTATATGACCAGATGATATAGGTGACCAGCTGTGCGAGCGTGTCCTCAGTGTCCTGTTCGAGATCTGGCTTCTCGCCTGCCACAAGTGCTTCCCGTCTCCCTCCCTTTGGAAAACGTTCCGAGCTATGTGTATCAGCTGGAGGCACCATGAATCTCTAGTTGTCCAGTGGCACAAGGTCAACCACGCCCTGACCTGCCGGGTCCTCAGCTTCACCCAAGGTCCAGATTATCCTAAACTGACTTTGAGTAAGTATCTCAGCTGAAATGTGATCTCATGTCATGGAAAATAACTCAGTATCTCAAACTGAAAGTATCTCAGCTGAGTGTGATCTCATGTCATGGAAAATAACTCTGTTCAATGTGAATTTGTGAGGTATTAAAATATGTGTGTAACTGACATTTAGGACACATCTCAGGGGATGCATGATCGACCTCTGTGTTAAATTGCTGCTTGTATTGCATAAAGAGTGACACCCGTGCCGATAAACAGTAATTTTTATCAGCTGATATGTGGAAGTTTGAATGAAATGTGTATGCTGTTTATATCTGTTTGCATCTCAGTACTTCCAGATAAAAGGTATTTCACTGTAAACCAGTGGAGATACTGACTCACGGGAATCCATATTAATGTAATAGCATATTGTTTTTAGCTTACCTGAGCGAAGGCTCAAGTGAGCTTTTCTGATCAAAAGGTCGTTGTCAGCGGCGGCGGCGTTGTAAACTTTTCACATTTTCATCTTCTCCAGAACCAATGGGTCAATTTCAATCAAACTTGGCACCAAGCATCCTTGGATGAAGGGCTTTCAAGTTTGTTCAAATGAAGGGACAAGCTCCCATCAAAGGGGAGATAATCCCAAAAATGCAAAATTAGGGTAGGATCATTTAAAAATCTTCTTCTCAAGAACCACTTGGCCAGAGGAGCTGACATTTACATGAAAGCCTTCTGACAGAGTGCAGATTCAAGTTTCTTCAAATCATGGCCCCCGAGGTAGGATGGGACCACAATAGGGGATCAAAGTTTTACATAGAAATATATAGGGAAAATCTTTGAAAATCTACTTCTCAAGAACCGCTGAGCCAGAAGAACTGATATTCACATGAAAGCTTCCTGACATAGTGCAGATTCAAGTTCGTTCAAATCATGGCCTTTGGGGGTAGGTTGGGGCCACAATGGGGGATCAAAGTTTTACATACAAATATATAGGGAAAATGAATAAAAATCTTCTTCTCAAGAACCATTGGACCAAAGAAGTTGACATTTACATGAAAGCTTTCTGACATAGTGTAGATTCAAGTTTGTAAAAATCATGGCCTTCAGGGGTAGGTTGGGGCCACAATAGGGACTAAGGTTTTACATGCAAATACATATGGAAAGTCTCCAGATATGAGTCACAGTGACTCAGGTTAGCGATGTAGCCCATGGGCCTCTTGTTTAAGTCTTTGAATAAGTTTCCATGGAGATAACTATGTGTGATTGATTTGATGTTCTGCTAAACAGCTGATGAGGACAGTCAGCTGATTCCACCCTCCATGACATACGACTGTATTGCTCAGTGCTGGTTTCGATTTCTTCACATCGTTCAGAATCCTGTGGATCTGTGCCGCCCAGAAACCATTGGAAAAACTCACAAATTCATGCAGGCCGCCATGAACAGTAATACACTGGTAGACCCAACTCAGCACGAGTGTCTGTTGAAACTCCCCTTTATTTTCTACAAGGCCATGAAGGGGGTGTCTGTCATGGTCAACGCTTTTCTGGGTAAGAAAATTTAGAATGTCATTAAAGATTTGGGGGTAAAAGAATTCTCAAGGTCATATGCAAAATTTCTGCTATATTTTTCTAAAACTATATTTTCATCTCTTTGATATGAAGAGTTCTTGTATGATTTTCGAAATAAGTTTAAATATTATATTGTGGTAATATTACAGTTAATTCTCGAATCATCGCCACTCAATTCATCGCCATTTTCATTATAACGCTGCATTTTGCTAAGAGTGTTTTTCCTATTACTTAAAAATCTCGTTAAAACGCCAAATTCGCTATCGCCATCCGCCACGGTATTTTAAGTACAAAAGTCCATATCAAAGTGTTAATTATCTCGATAAACCGCCACGGGTGCATGTGATCAGTGATGCGGGAAGTTGGTCACTATCGATCTCCAGCGTACTCCTGGGCAGAAGGAACCCAGTATTAGATAAACAAGATAATTACTTGATGTGAACTGTAGTCTTGTTGTTTTTACCTCATCGAAAAATATTTCAGTTTAGTTATGGCTTTGCCACGAAAGAGGTTTCTGTTGAATTTCTAAGAAAATAAGCATATTATTACATACCACAGAAACCATTTGAAACGTACACAACAGGAAATCTCCTATTATTCTACCGTTTTATGGGAAAAGTCCATAAAAAGGAGGACATTGAGTGATATTTTGGCTGCAAAGGGTGAAATACCCGTTGATCTTCGTCCAGTTAATGACGGCTCACCTACCAGGAAATAGCCATGCGGTGCGCTAAATACCAAACACTGGACAAAGTTTTTAGATAACTTGAAACAGTTTTTAGATAACTTGAAACATACTGTGTATATGTGTCATGTATGTGTATTGTTTTGAAATGAAGCCTTATTATTGATAAAACTATTTTAATCATGTTAGAAAATTTGGAAAAATAATTACGAGATATTTTTACATCAAGTTTGTACGTAAAGGAAAGATAACTCTTACATATACAAGAAAAGTACCTCTTTCTTTCCAAGATGGCGGAAATTCAATTCATTGCCAAATTCGTTATAATGCCATCAATTCAAAAGAACAAAAGGTGGCGGTTTATCGAGAGTTGACTGTACTATACTTCATATATTGGATTAGTTAGCTCGGTGGTTAGATCACTTAAATATTAATACAAGGATCCTAGGTTTGATCTACGATTGATCCAAAGATTTTTCTCTCCTTCTTTCTTACAATAACTTAGAAATATCCTTATATACAACCTCTCTGTAAGACATAAGATTTTATTTCACATTTTTGCTTGCCAAAACCAGGAACTATCAAAATATGCTAACTCTAAAACAGACCTGGTAATATACCCCAAGTTTTTTTGCTGAAACAAGATAGGATACATGTGCATTATACCCAAAATGTTACATACAATTATATGTTATTGAGAAATGTTTTGTATGACTTTAAAAGACTTTGGTCAATTTTCACAGTTCAGAAAATTTTCAACATTTTGCACATCTACTTATAACAGGTATTCCCCAGACACAAACTAGGTATGATGATCAACTGATCTCAACCAACAGTAACAAGCTGAGTGTCCCCTCCACACCTCCAGGCCAGAGGAAGACCTCCAGACCCATGTCTGTCTTCAGCTCATCCAACAAAGGTAGACTAAATCCAACAAAGATAGACTAAATCTGATAAAGCTAAACTAGATCCAAGAAAATTAGACTAGATGTAATAAAGGTACACCAGGTCCAATAAAGGTACACTAGATCCAATAAAGATAGACTAGATCTAATTAAAGTAGACTAGATCTGATAGACTTGATCCAAAAAATGTAGGCTAGATCTGATAATGGTAGACTAGATCTTATAAAGGTAAACTAGATCCAAGAAAGGTAGACTAGATCTTATAAAGGTAAACTAGATCCAAGAAAGGTAGACTAGATCTTATAAAGGTAAACTAGATCCAAGAAAGGTAGACTAGATCTTATAAAGGTAAACTAGATCTTATAAAGGTAAACTTGATCTTATATAGGTAAACTAGATCTTACAAAGGTAAACTAGATCTTATAAAGGTAAACTAGATCCAAGAAAGGTAGACTAGATCTTATAAAGGTAAACTAGATCCAAGAAAGGTAGACTAGATCTTATAAAAGTAAACTAGATCTTATAAAGGTAAACTAGATCCAAGAAAAGTAGACCAGACCAATTATATCTAGTAAAGTTACACCAGACTTTCGCGGATTATAAAGCGTAAACTGCACCAAGTTACATTATATCGTATAACATAGGTGAAAATTAGCTTCATTCCTTAAACGTATGTGTTTCAAGATACTGTATGAGATAGCAATTTCTCACATTAGCACCAGTGTGAGATCGACTTTACCCATGTGAGACAGCCATGTGAGATTATTCTTTCTCACATAATCACCAGTGTGATATTGACTTTACCCATGTGAGACAGCCATGTGAGATTTTTCTGTCTCACACTGCTGCGACGTCATTTGATTGTGACGTCATATATTTTCTATGATTTACGTTACACGGTGAAGATTTACGTTACACGGTGAAGTAAAAATATTTTGCATTGTTATCTTTGAATTTTAATTTATATAGCTTTCTGGCGGACAACCTTGGGTTTTTTAGTTTACACTTACAGTGTAAACCATTTTCGGGTATGCTCTTTCTGCCTATCTAATTAGTTTTTGCATCGAAGTTCAAATGAGGATTTTGATAATTTAGAATTTTCTCAAAGCTCCTAAATTTATACACTAAACTGTAGGTAAAATGTGAGAAAAATAATCTTTCATTATTTACTCGTGTGGGATAGGGAAATTCCACCTCTGGAACAAGATTCGCTGTCTAGGACTCGGCAAAGCCTCGTCCTAGACTGCGAATCTTGTCCCCTCGGTGGAATTTCCCTATCCCACACTCGTACTAATGAAGGATTCTATTAGTCTCACACTGCTGCGACGTCATTTGATTGCGACGTCATATATTTCTATGATTTATGTTACACAGTGAAGATTTATGTTACACGGTGAAATAAAAATATTTTGCATTGTTATCTTTAAATTTTAATGCAGTATAGCTTTCTGGTGGACAGCCTTGGGCTTTTTAGTGTACACTTACAGTGTAAACCATTTTCGGGTATGCTCCTTCTGCCTATCTAATTAGTTTTTACATCGAAGTTCAGATGAGGATTTTGATAATTTAGAATTTTCTCATAGCTCGTAAGTTTATGCACTAAACTGTAGGTAAAATGTGAGAAAAATAATCCTTCATTATTTACTCGTGTGGGATAGGGAAATTCCACCTCTGGAACAAGATTCGCTGTCTAAGACTCCGATCACTCGGCAAAGCCTCGTCCTAGATAGGAATCTTGTCCTCTCAGTGGATTCGAATTTCCCTTTCCCACACTCGTACTAATGAAGGATTCTATTAGTGTATTATTACTTCAACAAAGCGATCCATTTTATGTTTTGTTATGTTTTTTTGATATTTTAGGGAACTCAAAGTCTGCTAACAAATCAGTGTTATGTGACTTTTGATTTAATAATTTAGGGAGCTCAAAGTCATCAAACACATCAGCGAACATGCCAAAGTCCTCCACTCCTATGCTGTCTAGCCTGATTTTCTATGAACCCCGCCAATCCCTGGCCCCAACCCGACCCCGATGTGACAGTATCCTCCATCTGTTTGGGGCGTGGTTATTTGACGCTGCACTAGCCAGAGTCAGATTTCACAACTGTCATAGAACTGTTCCTGAACAAGGTAGGGATAATTAGATGTTTAAAGAGAAGGGGGAGGGAATAAGAACTGTTTCTGAACAAGGTAGGGATAACTAGATGTTTAAAGGAGCATAGAACTGTTTCTAAACAAAATCTACAATGTACAGAAACCATACCAACAAAATTACAGCCAAACGAAACAGGAAAAATTGAAATGATTCCACAGTAATTCTTGCAGTTGATTCTTAAAGTGTGACTTTTGAGTGTTACTCTTCTGCTAGGGCATTCACCAAATCATACTGAATACTTACAGAGAGGACTTCTGTAGGCAGTGCCTGCTGTCCAATCCTATTATGAATTATCATAATAAAATACTGTTTAAATTAAATCATACTGAAATATTGCCAGGGATAAAACACGAAACGATTAATTAATCTACTGCCACGTAAAACGACTGATCTCAGATTAGATAAACTAGTTTGTCACTGTTACAGGTTCCATCCACTCAGATCGGCGGTCTAGCTCAGTGACAGACTCTCGTCGGAATTCCGTGAGTCTAGACTACCATCAGGATGTGGGATGTGACAACACATATGAGATGGGGCGGGCTGAGGCTCTCGGAACACTGTGTAGAATTTTCTGTGCCCACAAAACAGGGGAAACAATCCTACCAGTGTACTACTCTCGATTTTATCTGGCCATGTACTATGGTTTACAAACCTCAGAAGATGTAAGTATGCTGATAGTTGTGTATGATGTAAGTCATGATGATTTGAAATGCAAAACAAAGAGTAGATTCTAGTAATTATTAGTAAATTAAACTATTATTTTGATAATAAATTTTATTTGTGTTTTGAATAAAACAGTATTTGATGTATATTTGTTGCACGACAATGCTTGTATTGTGTCACAAGATTTGTAACAGCCCAGTGTAAAAGTAGTGATCTGAGTCCAGATGGAACAGACAAGTGTAAAACTAGTAATTTATGTCCAGATATTTTCTCAAGAGTGGAGTAGACAGGTGAAAAAGTAGTAATCTGAGTCCATATATTTTGTTAAGAGTAGAGCAGACAACATTGGACATCATGGAGGAAAAAGCAGTTTCTATAGAAATGTAGAGTGATGATTGTTGACTACTACACGTATTTACTGACACACATTTTAATGTGAAAAACTTTAGAATATGTAACAGTTAACAATTCACAATGATGTCACAATGCCACATTCAACAACAACATTGATGTTACAATGCCACATTCAGCAATAACATTCATGTCGCAATACCAATCTGACCAGTTTTTATGGAAGAAATCATTCATGTTTATTCCATTGCTGTTGCAACTTGCTGACTGACAAACATAGAGAGTTCTAGCAAATGGAGTATTCAAAGACACATTAAAAAATTACATCTAAATTTAATGGAAATATAAATGTTTGTTTTTGAACCTCTATTGTACTTATAATACTCAGTGGTATGCAGACAAATTTTCACAACTCTTTTGTTTCAGTATATGAGTGGACAGGTGCTTGCCAGTGTCCTCTTTAACTCCTGTGATATTTTACGTGTGGATTTGGACGGAGTTCAGATGTTACTGCCACACATTTTAGATGCCATTCAGCTGGTGCTCAATGACCTACCAAATAAATACAAGCAAGTATTGTAAATTATTGGATGATATTATCAATTACTAATATGGAATAGAAAATTGGTATAGGTAATTTAGAAATTTCTGACACCAGGAATTGTATATTGACAGAATTATCAGCACTCTCTGTAGAACATGAAAAGTTTTAGTACTAGAGATTGATCGAGTTTTATGTCACAGATCTAATGAGACCGAGTTTAAGTCAACATTGGTAGAATTGTTTATGATACAGATCTAGTGAGACTTAGTTTTAGTTGAGATTGATATAGTTGGCTTTGTTAGAGATCTAGTGAGACTGAGTTTTATCGAGATTGATTGAGTTGATATAGTTGGCTTTGTTAGAGATCTAGTGAGACTGAGTTTTATCGAGATTGATTGAGTTGTTTTATCGAGATTGATATAGTTGGCTTTGTTAGAGATCTAGTGAGACTGAGTTTTATCAAGATTGATTGAGTTGATATAGTTGGCTTTGTTACAGATCTAGTGAGACTGAGTTTTATCGAGATTGATTGAGTTGATATAGTTGGCTTTGTTACAGATCTAGTGAGACTGAGTTTTTATCGAGATTGATTGAGTTGTTTTATCAAGATTGATATAGTTGGCTTTGTTACAGATCTAGTGAGACTAGTAGTGCTATAGAGTTTAAGAATGTGGATCTCCAGAGATCGTGTATCAACCTACTCCTCAGCACTCTTTGTCTTCCACTCCACTTCAAAGACCTCACCATCAGGGGTAAGTAGAAGGATATAGAAATAACTCACCTTCAGGGGTAAGTACAAGAATATAGAAATAACACACCATCAGGGGTAAGTATTAGGATATAGAAATAACTCACCATCAGAGGTAAGTACAAGGATATAGAAATAACTTACCATCAGGGGTAAGAATTAGGATATAGAAATAACTCACCATCAGAGGTAAGTACAAGCATATAGAAATAACTCACCATCAGGGATAAGAATTAGGATATAGAAATAACTCACCATCAGGGATAAGAATTAGGATATAGAAATAACACACCATCAGGGGTAAGTACAAGCATATAGAAATAACTCACCATCAGGGATAAGAATTAGGATATAGAAATAACTCACCATCAGGGATAAGAATTAGGATATAGAAATAACACACCATCAGGGGTAAGTACAAGCATATAGAAATAACTCACCATCAGGGGTAAGTACAAGCATATAGAAATAACACACCATCAGGGGTAAGAATTAGGATATAGAAATAACTCACCATCAGGGGTAAGTACAAGGATATAGAAATAACTTACCATCAGGGATAAGAATTAGGATATAGAAATAACACACCATCAGGGGTAAGAATTAGCATATAGAAATAACACACCTTCAGGGATAAGAATTAGGATATAGAAATAACACACCATCAGGGGTAAGTACAAGCATATAGAAATAACTCACCATCAGGGGTAAGTATTAGGATATAGAAATAACACACCATCAGGGGTAAGAATTAGGATATAGAAATAACACACCATCAGGGGTAAGAATTAGGATATAGAAATAACACACCTTCAGGGATAAGAATTAGGATATAGAAATAACACACCATCAGGGGTAAGTACAAGCATATAGAAATAACACACCATCAGGGGTAAGTACAAGCATATAGAAATAACACACCATCAGGGGTAAGTATTAGGATATAGAAATAACACACCATCAGGGGTAAGAATTAGGATATAGAAATAACACACCATCAGGGGTAAGAATTAGGATCACCTTCACGGGTAAGAACAGAGAAAACTATGGTTTAAAAATATTGATTTAATCCGTTTGATTTGATATCTTGAGATACATTTCATGCTGCTGATGTGGGTTTTTCAGAAATCATCAGCTCTTTGTTGTTGATGAAGTCTATAGCTGTAGTGTGTGTTTATAGTGTGTTTATTTTGTTAGTTGTATTATAATCTGGTGATGTGTGTCTCTGTAGATATCGTATCCAGCACAGATACCGATGTACAACTTATCACATTCATCTCCCTGAAGAAGAAGATCCTTGACCTCATTCTTGGAGCTCTGAAAACCACTGCAGATTCCACAAACACACAGATGTTACTGGGTATAATGTCACTGTATCTGTCACTCACACACACACAGATGTTACTTGGTATAATGTCACTGTATCTGTCACTCACAAACACACAGATGTTACTGGGTATATTGTCACTGTATCTGTCACTCACACACAGATGTTACTTGGTATAATGTCACTGTATCTGTCACTCACAAACACACAGATGTTACTGGGTATAATGTCACTGTATCTGTCACTCACACACAGATGTTACTGGGTATAATGTCACTGTATCTATCACTCATAAACACACAGATGTTGCTGGGTATAATGTCACTGTATCTGTCACTCACAAACACACAGATGTTACTGGGTATAATGTCACTGTATCTATCACTCATAAACACACAGATGTTACTGGGTATAATGTCACTGTATCTATCACTCATAAACACACAGATGTTACTGGGTATAATGTCACTGTATCTATCACTCATAAACACACAGATGTTACTGGGTATAATGTCACTGTATCTATCACTCATAAACACACAGATGTTACTGGGTATAATGTCACTGTATCTGTCACTCACACACAGATGTTACTGGGTATAATGTCACTGTATCTATCACTCATAAACACACAGATGTTGCTGGGTATAATGTCACTGTATCTATCACTCATAAACACACAGATGTTACTGGGTATAATGTCACTGTATCTGTCACTCACACACAGATGTTACTGGGTATAATGTCACTGTATCTGTCACTCATAAACACACAGATGTTACTGGGTATAATGTCACTGTATCTGTCACTCACAAACACACAGATGTAACTTGTATGTGATTGTTATGATATCAAGTTCTACATCTTTAAGAGTTCCAAATCTTTTTGGAATAGAAAAGCCAAACTTTGGAGTTTCTACTTTTGTCTGTTTATAAACAAGTACTACAGGTGTCTTGGAAGTTTTTAAATCAGAGTGTACTAAGATTTATGTCTCGTTCTGTGTCTATAATTCTGCTGGATGTATACTGAATCCCTATAACTCTGCTGGCTGTATACTGAATCCCTATAATTCTGCTGGGTGTATACTGAATCCCTATAACTCTGCTGGCTGTATACTGACAGGTGGTCTGATGTTGCTGGTGGAAGACTTGGCAGTGTGTGACTTGGCAGAACAGACAACATTTCAGCCACATGATGTCAGTCTAGAGGTGGACAATTCAGGTAAATATTAGTTCTTTATCTACACCTGAAGTTTGTCGGGATATGCACCAGTCATGTATTGTAATACTGGCTTAATCCTTCCTTAGTTTTCTCGGATAACAGTCAGACAAGTTTGAAGACATCGTCCTCGGAGTCCAGCTTTAAGGAAGGACCTTACCACCGACTGGGAAATTCAGCCCATGACATAGGTACAGTGAAACCTGTCTAATCTGACACAGATACAGTGAAACCTATCTAATCTGACATATACAGTGAAACCTGTCTAATCTGACATAGGTACTGTGAAGCCTTTTTAATTTGATATAGGTACTGTGAAGCCTGTTTAATCTGACATATACAATGAAACCTATCTAATCTGACATATACAATGAAACCTGTCTAATCTGACATATACAGTGAAAGCTGTCTAATCTGACATATACAGTGAAAGCTGTCTTATCTGACATAGGGACAGTGAAACCTGTCTAATCTGACATATGTACATTGAAACCTGTCTTATCTGACAAAGGTACAGTGAAACTTGTCTAATCTGACATAGGTACAGTGAAACCTGTCTAATCTGACATAGGTGCAATGAAACCTGTCTAATCTGACATAGGTACAGTGAAACGTGTAATCTGACATGCTTGGGAGAGAAATTTTGTGTTGAATTAGAAAGGATATCAAACTGCATAGTGTAAAGAACATGGGGGGAAAAGGAATAAATATTGGATTGTAATTCACATTGAAACAAATTACATAAGTGTCAGACACATAGGTGTAACAGTATTGACTGCTGCATGTAGCTAAAGATGGACTTTGTTGTAATTATTTTTTTCTGTAACAGATTCTGCTTATGGCTTGTTTGGTGAGTCTGTGGCTCTGATCTGCCACCGACTCATGTCCCAGTGGAAGGGTGACCTCAACAGTGCTCTGGCAGCCATGGAAATCTTGGCTGGTCTAGCAAAACTGGTGATCAGCCCTCCGAACTTAATGATGTGCAAGTGTACTGTGAAGTGGATTTGTGAATTCATCGTGCAGCAGTGTAATCGCCCTGCTCCCGCCCACTCTAAGGACCTCCACAGTACGATTGTCGCCGCCTTCCGATGTCTGATGTTGTGGTTGGTGGAACACAGCCGTCTACTGTATGACAAGGAATGCCTCCATGTTGTTCTAGAGGTTGTGGAACTGGGGATCTCAGGCTCCAAGTCGCAGGTAAGAAGGGCAACATATTGTCACACCAGCCGATAGTCAGCTCAGTGTTATACTTGTATGTGGTTTATCACTGAATTTATAGGCAATGTTTTTCTTCACACTAAATGTTGTGTCTTTCTAAATTACGTGTATGTGTACTGTGTTGTATTGTTTGATTCATTGAAAGTAAGCATGCAGTGACAGGTTTGAAATTTGTTCACCCACCTATGGGATCTTGGATAACACACTTTATTGAGCTATATTATAATACTTTATTTTCTCATGATTTTAATCACAAACTTTTTATAATTTTCCAGATATGAAATAGCATTCTTTTTTGCTATTTATTAGAAATGCTAGCATTGCACTACTCCGCTTTTTAATTTAGTTAAGGCTTAGAAACTGACACTGTTGATTGGTACTTGTATCAGGCATGTTTATTTCAGAAACCTGAAATTCAGAGTGTGCAATTAAAAGAAACAAAAATCGCCCCATCAGTTCAGGTATTGGTTGTAGATAGACGTTTCGTGTAACACAGAGGCTATCTTGCTGATATGTTTTTGCTTAGCTTTGACACATCTACTTTGTCATCAGGTGTATATACATGTATACATGTACCGATAAATGTCTCTTCCTGAGATCTCCCTGCTTTCAGTGCACTTATCAAATATCATGCTGCACAATCCATGATTAAATGCAACAGGTTTAGCTTGATGGCGCATCACGGTTTGTTGTAAATGGTACATGAGGTATTTTTGGATGATGAACAACGAGTTTTACCTTCTGCTTTCTGATCAATGCATCATGTGTGTATTTCCATTTTGCAATTATAAACAAAATGCGTGTGTATATTCACTCAGTATATGGCTTTAGAATGAGTTGAGAGCATTTGAAACTGATTGAAACTGCTAACAAATACTGCTATGTAATTTCTCACTGAATTTGATATTTCTGTACATTTCTCCTGCTTTATAGAAAATTGGTCGCAGCAAGTCTGTCCCCTCAATCTTCCATAAACCACTCTCTGTGCGATGCACCAAGCAAACAAGCTTTGAATTGGTAACAAGCTTTAGATAGATAGCTTCATACCTAGGGACTATTGTATCATGTAGATAGAAATTCTGGTGGGGGTAGATAGAAGAAATTCTTCTGGGGGAGGGGGTGTCTTTTGTTCACTTTTCAGTTATACCATTGTGAAATAATGCTGTCGTAGGATACAATAAAGTTGGGACCTGATTCATGATGAAATAACGTAAACCAACATCTATTCACGGACAAGAAATTTTCGCGAGGTTCACAAGAACCTCATCACCGCGAATATCTATCACCATGAACCAGTAGTGTAGTGTTTCTTGTGTTTAAAAGATAATCTCAGTCGTCAAAGTTAGTCACCACAAACCACTTCTCCACTGGTAAATTAGTCCCCACAAACCACTTCTCCACTGTTAAATTAGTCCCCACAAACCACTTCTCCACTGGTAAATTAGTCACCACAAACAACTTCTCCACTGGTAAATTAGTCACCACAAACCACTTCTCCACTGGTAAATGGCAAAATAAAGTCATTGCAAATAAAAGTAGGTTTTATGTTATTGTTAACAAGAGTTGTGAATTGTAATCTATATTACAATGCTAGATAATTTGTAGGATTAATACACACAGCTGTAGCCTTTTCACATGAATCGAAAAAGATATAGAAAGTTTCTATATTAATATGTTTCATTTCCAATCAAGGGCCCATGAAGGGTCATTATGCAATGATGTAATATGCTTATATATAATTACACCAGTAAACCATTAAATGGAATATATTAATTACCGATATGTTACCTGTATCATATTCAAGTTGGCTATACATGTATATTAGAAGATATAAGTTTTATTTATTATTCATTTATACAGTAAGGATGGATTCTTGCCATCATTTTAGACAAATTAGATGATCTGTGCCATATGGGCATGTACTTTCTTCAAATATGATACATGGGGTTCCTGAAGCCAAAATACTTTTTTGTTCGTAGTTGTAACATACATGTATAATGCTTGCACAGGGTCTGGGAAACTCGAATTATCAGGAACTATATTTTCAGTGAATAAACGGTGTAGTAAAATATCAATTTATTTCCTCAATTGAAAAATTTGAAAGTTCTGATTTTTGTCTCCAATTGAATAAAATTAAAGCAAGGAAAGATTTTCAAAATATGGGAATAAGTTATAATTGATGGTAAGAAACTGTAACAAATTTGCATAATATTTTGAACTTGCTATCCCTCTTGGGCCAGTTTAAAAGTCCTAAACTTAATCTTTTTTAAAGGGAAAAAATGAGAAAATCATTTTCTCTTTCTTATATGATCCGATACCCTCCACTCTTTCAAGTCTTTATATCCCTTGTTACCCCAGTGTGTTGTTTTATGAAAAATTCCAAAAAACTCATAAAACAGAAATAACGATCAATGTGCAAATAATTCTCAGAGGAAATTTGGTCTACCATATATATTATGGACTGCCAGTGTTGATTAGTTCTGCTTTGCAAACAGACAGAAATAATTGTTCATACATAGTTATCATGCTGAAAATTAAGACAAAATGTGTGATGAATCACTATTATATATGATGTTTTAATGGAATTTCATGGTTATTTGGTATGAAAACAGTGTGACCTTGAACTGATCTTGACACACAAACAAGAACCGTGTATGTCAAAAGAACATATGCATTATATTCTCATTGCATACAAAATATAACATTTTGGAAGAATCCATCCTTAAGGAAGATAGATTGAATGTCAAATAGTATTCAGTACAGAGATGTGTAATTTATTTTGACATAGCTGTATCCATTAACCATGATTTCAAAATCTATTAATCTGATTTAACATGGTAACATAATTCAAAACTTCAAATAATTACATTAGTCTGATGTAGTTTTGTGATCTCCAGTCTTTTTAAAATGTAGTGCATGTATAAGATAAAGGTTTTCTCTTACATTGATAAACAATCATGCCCCCCTCCCCGCCATCTTATCTTTTGTAGGTAGACTCTTGGAAGACTTCAGCACCCTCAGCATGTGCATGTTAAATTATAAATATCACCATGGCAGCTGAACTGTTCTTATGTGATACATGAACTAATTGATGATGATGGCTGAATTGTTCGTTGAAATGTTTTCCTGAGTGATTTTTTTTAATACATAGAATTACTATGCTTTTACTGTGTATGTTAGACTTGACAGACTCTGATATGTTTAAGCATTGAGAGCAGTGAGCCTGTTCTTCTTATATCAAATACAAGTTCATTTCTTCTAGAGCAAGTAGGTGAGTTACCACATAGCTTTCAGGCATTTTGTTAAATCAGAAATTTCTGCAGAAAACTAGCTTTTGTGAATGTTTGTGATTACAATTAAATTCCTTTAAAATATCCACCCTTATGTCTTTTATCATGATGGATTTACAGCAACAAAAACACAACCCAGTAATCTGTCAAGATTTAATTAACAAAATGTTTTACAAAATAGAATTCAAAACTCTGGCACTGCAAAAAATACATGTTTGATGATATTATATAGAGGAAAGGCTGTTACGTTATGGGACATTTTTCTGTGCTATCAATAGACACAAATTATTTGGATTTTCAGGCTAGTTTTCTATATATAGTAATATAAAATTCAAATCATTTTGATAGCTTATATAAATCTTGGAGTAAAGAAAATTAATGTATCATGTTGTTGTAAGCAACATGTTGTAAGCAACATTCACGTATAATGATGTTGTAAAAAAGGTTTCATTCTGCACACTCAGCAGTTCACTGTTGTATGTAATTCTGCTGTGGAGTTGGGTAAAAGTGGCACCCTGCAAGCCTTTTTCACTGTTTTATGTAATTCTGATGTGGAGATGGATAAAAATAACACCATGCAGGCTTTTATTTCCATCCTGCCCTAAACTATGTGAGGTGTGTAACAATATTCTTGGTGCATTTCAGAACCGAGCCAGTGATCCTCCTAGATATAAGCAGGACAAACAGAGACAACCGGCCTCAAAACGCGTCCAGGAGGCCGCGGAGGGGTTACTGACCTGCATCATCCAACATGTGGTACGTTTCACAGGCAATTGCATCGCTTGGGGGTCGAATTTACTATATAAAGAGTAAAGGTATAGAACTCTAAACATAGGGTACCCAAGTTAGCCGATGTAAAAACAATAAATTAATTGATATAAAATTCTACTTTGTATTGTGGTACGTTTACAAGCTCATAAATATCGAACATTTCTTAAGGTTCAAATTTAGCATACTTGTGCAATCATGAATGCAGTCAGAGTGGTTCTATTATTATATGCCCTTCTAAGATGGGGCATATTATGATATTCGTGTCTGTCTGTTTGTCTGTTAACTTTCTTGTGTCCAGCTCACATCTTAAATACTGTGAGGCCTATAGAGTTTTCGACCTTTGTCAGCTGATACATCTTGAGTAGTAAATGGGTCACAGTAAAAAAGTTAGGTCACTGTGACCTTTGATTTAAAAGATGATATGGCCAAATATGGTTAAGCCATAGTGTTTCCAGGAGTTCCCGTAGACATACAAAGATCAGCTTGATAAGAGCCAAATTTCCTTATTTTACACAAATATATGCCGAAATGATTCATAGACGTTGAATGGCGTGAACATGAATTTACATGTATTTTAGCAACAGAAAAATAAAAGTGAGTAATTCTATTTTGCGAGTGATGCCTCTCATAGAATTATGCGATAATAAATTCTTTGCATATATTTCTGAATCTTCAGTAATTAAAGATCAGTTAATGAGTATAATGTAAGAAGGTTGTGGAAATGATTTGTCTCTTCAATCTTAAGTTATGTGGCATTTCTTTGTACAATCCAAAATTGTTAAGTAATTCATACTTGATGTGAAAGAAATCTAAATACATGTAATGAAATGAAATGTTGTGAAATGTAGTTAGAAATCTAAATACATGTATTGTATTGTTTATTGACCAAGAACCATTCAACTCATAGTTATAAAGTATATACAACAACAAATTATACAATAGTAACAGAACATGATATATCATACTGCTGTACATGGACAGGATAGATACTGAGGATAATCTTATAACTGAGATCTAATAGATGAACATTTATTGCTAAATCTACCTTGTTCAGTTTCTAATCTATGTGAGGATAATCGGTATTTATTAATATTTTGAACATACATATTTGGAATAGATTTTGTAAGATACAATTGTAATTTAAAACCTTCATTGACATGTAATAAAATGAAATGTTGTGAAATGTAGTTATTTGCACAATTCAAGAGATATATTAAAAGTCAATTGTACTATGTGAACATGATTTTGCGCTATGCACACTCATCTGTTTATGATTAATAAACATCTGATACGCATATCATGTGATGTGGTGGTGCACTTTATTTTTTTATGCCCACATAATTGGAGATTCTTTGGGCATATAGCTTTTTATCTGTCCGTCTGTCTGTCTGCAAAAATTTTAACATGGCCATAACATTGAATGCTTATAGGCTAGGGTTTTCATATTTCACATGTGTATTCCTTGTGACAAGACCTTTTTTTGATACCAGAATTACTGTGCTGGCCTGCACATACCGCTGATATAGGTGTATTTCATTACCACTCTCCCTCACATACCGCTGATAAAGGTATATTTCATTACCACTCTCCCTCACATTCATTACTTTCTTTTGAGACATTATTGCTGTGGATTTCAGGGTGCTTTCCCGCCTCCCTGTGGCCCCGAGTCCCTGTTTTCACTGCTGGATGAGAAATCTCTTTTGAAGTATACAAAAGGAAACAGTAGCCTTCCAGAGCATGGTTCACCATTTCGATACTTTGTCCTGGAGAACTCCATTGTTATAGGGCTACTAGAGCAGCCACTGGGGAATATAGAAGGTACCAGTTTAATGTCAAAATAGAAGGTACCAGTTTAATGTCAAAATAGAAGGTATTACATAACAGTACCAATTTGATACATTTTGTCATCCTTTTTGTCATACATTTGGTATCCAGTTTAATATCAACATTGAAGGTACCATTTTAAAGTCAGCATAGCAGGTGTCAGTTTAATATCAGCTTGGCATGTAGGAAAAGTCAAAGAAAATATGATATCTTATATCTTAACAGTGTTCCCAAGTGATACTCTGTTCTTGAGATCATTCTTACAATTTCACATTTTCAGACCCACTTCCCACTGTGACAGCTTTGATTCGAGGACCGTTTGGTCGACATGCCTGGGTCATGCAGCTTAGGCATTCTCCCAGGATCAAGCGAGTAAGTTCTCATTGGGTGTAAAGTTACATAAGAGATGATTTGATGGATTTCAGAACCCTAAGTTACAATTTGAGTCAGTGCAAATGTTCTGACAAAAAGGATGTATCTTTTCTTTAGCAGGGCTCCTCAAAGTCCCATTTAGCTGACCCAGGACGACCGGTGCCTATGGAGAATGTTGGAACTCATCACACTGTTAGACCTCGTAACTACCCAGAGTCTGTGGACAAGGTGACCCAAACCAAAGCGTAAGAAGGCTTCAGATGAATTCTGACTGCATGTAATTCTACCAGTCTTGAATGTGAAACAAAAATGTGTTCTTACAACATGAAAATCCATTCCTAGAATTGAAATTATTAACATAAAGAAAATATTCATAATTGATATGATTGCTAGTGTAGAAAATATTACTGTACAAAAGAAATGATTTGTTCTAGGGACAAGAGCATTCCTACACTAGAGTCGTTGGTGACTGATGAAAACCGCCCCGAGCTCAATAAACTCAAGTCATTCATGGAGAAACAGGCTCAATTTGAGGATCAAATCAGTCAGACAAAACAGGAGGAAATGCAGAGTATGACCTTCCCCAACCAAGACACAGAGTGTAAACCTCCAAAGTAAGTCTGAATCTGTAAACCAAAACATGGGACCTCCAAAGTAAATCTGAATCTGTAAACCAAAACACAGACCCTCCAAAGTAAGTCTGAATCTGTAAACCAAAACATGGAACCTCCATCCAAGTAAGTCTGAATCTGTAAACCAAAACATGGGACCTCCAAAGTAAATCTGAATCTGTAAACCAAAACACAGACAATCCAAAGTAAGTCTGAATCTGTAAACCAAGACATGGGACCTCCAAAGTAAATCTGAATCTGTAAACCAAAACACAGAATCTCCAAAGTAAGTCTGAATCTATAAACCAAGACATGGAACCTCCATCCAAATAAGTCTGAATCTGTAAACCAAAACACAGACCCTCCAAAGTAAGTCTGAATCTATAAACCAAGACATGGAACCTCCATCCAAGTAAGTCTGAATCTGTAAACCAAGACATGGTACCTCCAAAGTAAATCTGAATCTGTAAACCAAAACACAGACAATCCAAAGTAAGTCTGAATCTGTAAACCAAAACATGGGACCTCCAAAGTAAATCTGAATCTGTAAACCAAAACACAGACCCTCCAAAGTAAGTCTGAATCTGTAAACCAAGACATGGGACCTCCAAAGTAAATCTGAATCTGTAAACCAAAACACAGACTCTCCAAAGTAAGTCTGAATCTGTAAACCAAGACATGGGACCTCCAAAGTAAATCTAAATCTGAAAACCAAGTTATGGATTCTCAAAGTAAGCAAGATCTTTTATAAATCAATGTAAATTGAAAGTAGCTACTTGTTACTTTCATTTCCATTTATTTTCAAAACTGAGGGTATACGTTAAAATTCATTGATTAACTCAGTCACTCAAAAATACTTTGTCCAGTGTACCATGTGTATTTTCATTACAGGATAACAGAGGAATTTCAGGCTGCCCGTCTCTTTTTGTCACATTATGGATTTCTGTCACTGGACGCTCTCAAGGTAAAGTCAAATTCATGTTCACAAAACATGTTCACTGAAATCTGTAGTCTGTCGATGCTAATTATATTATTTATGTAGGAGCAGAGCAACGGCAGTCTTCCTCCATCTCTGGTTACCTTGGATACCACCAATCCCGGTCTGTCTAATGACCTGGAGGTGCTGGACACTATCACCGCCCGTGACAATGATACAGTTCATGTGTTCTATGTCAAGTCAGGCCAGCGATTGGCTCAAGATATCCTACGAAATGTGGTAAGTTTGTCAGTTAATCTTATAAAGCACTATATAATTATGTTAATACATGTATCTATATAAAGTGATGATAAAGATAGGCAGGACACTGGTCACATGATTGAAATACTATATATAGTATATCCTATCAGAGTACCCACATCATAATAGTGGCTGTCTTCACTGTATTAGCTATGACATCATAGCCTACTAAACTACTTTATGTATCAAAGTAGGCTGTGACATCATAGCTTTTGGATAAGATTTGGCATCACAATGATAGGGCTCCAAATCCTGAACGAAATACAAAATTACTGAGCCATGGATTTTGTTTCCAGACTAATGTACACAGAAAAGAGAGAGTGGGATCTTACCACAAACTCATTAGGAGAAGGAAGCAGTACCAAGAGTTCATTTTAAACAATTACATTTATACGTGAAAAACCATGTGACATATGTCTGATGACCACAGTTTGTTTTCTTTTCTCTGGTCAGATATGTCCACTGTTTTCTTCTTTGGTCAGATGTGTCCACTGTTTGTTTCCTTTTCTTTGGTCAGATGTGTCCACTGTTTGTTTTCTTTCTCTGGTCAGATGTGTCCACTGTTTGTTTCCTTTCTCTGGTCAGATGTGTCCACTGTTTGTTTTCTTTCTCTGGTCAGATGTGTCCACTGTTTGATTTCTTTTCTCTGATTGGTTGTGTCATTTCTGTTGTAGGAATCCAATCACTGCATTCAGACCCAGTTTCTGGAGTTTCTTCACTCGCTGGGTTGGCCAGTGGATATCCAGAAGCATGCCGGATGGACAGGTCACATCAGCACCAGCTGGAAAATTTCCCAACCTGAAGATATACAGAGTCAGTATAGATAATAGGTCGAATTGTGAGGAGTTTTTATGTAAAACATCTCTCAAACTGAAGAACATGAAGGATATATATAGTAAAGAGTTACAGATTGCCTCATGTCAGTTGTAACATGAACTGTTTGGAGCAAAGTCCTCATTCTTTTATTGACAGATTGTTTAGAAGTTCGAATAAGTAGTGCCCAGGCTTGGATATCTCGCAAAAAAATCTCAAACTTAAGTTTGAGAGTTTTTTCTTCTTATTGAGCAGTCAAAATTTTAGTAAAATCTTAGACTTAAGTCCAAGTTTTGACTTAAGTATTTTGTTGTTGAGAAATCTAAGTCCAGGCTTAGAAGTTTAAATAGCGCCTGAGTTCAGGAGTTTGAATAGTGTCAGAGTTTGAATAAATAGTACCAGAATGTAGGACTTTGACTAGTACTTGGATTAAGACTAATGGAAGTGTCTATGTTGGATTGTTATTGTAGATAATGCTTCTCAGACGGGGACTGGTGGCAGTATTCATGTTGGATTATTTTTACAGATAATGCTCCGCGGACAGAGACTGGTAGCAGTATTTATGTTGGATTATTTTTACAGGTAATGCTCCTCCGACGGGGACTGGTGGCAGTATTTATGTTGGATTATTATTACAGATAATGCTCCGCAGACAGGGATTGGTGGCAGTATTTATGTTGGATTATTTTTACAGATAATGCTCCTCGGACTGGTGGCAGTATTTATGTTGGATTATTTTTACAGATAATGCTCCTCGGACTGGTAGCAGTATTTATGTTGGATTATTTTTACAGATAATGCTCCGCGGACGGGAACTGGTGGCAGTATTTATGATGGACAGCAGCAGGTTCTGTACTGGGCTGATGTGTCATCGGAGGTGGCCTTTGTTGTGCCCTCACTGGACACGTTCAACAGACTGCAGAACGATGGAGGTACCATAACTCTTTACAAAATCATCATCTCCATGGGTAAAGAGGAATAACAATTTCATGTAAAATGTTATGATCTGGTGGTAAAAACTCTAGAGATGGTAAAAAAAATTTTTATAAATAAATACATATTATTAACACTAAAGTCTGAATTAGGATCATGCTGTTTTTAACACTATAGTCTGAATTATGATCATGCTGTTTTGTTTCAGATAAGTCCCCGCATATTTCTCTCAATGTGAATGGAGACAGATTGAGAGGCACCAAGCCCACCACCCTGACCATGGAGAGACCCTTAGGGGAGCCTCGCAGCAAACCCGGTGACAGCCCGGGCTCTCCACATGATGCTTCAACCTTCCGCACTCGGCGCTTTGGAAGAGCTTCAACCATTACTATTGGACCTGATACAAAAATCTTTGTTGTGTGGCTGGAAAACTTTGAAGACCATGAGAATTTTCCCACAGGTATAGATTTGTGCCAGAAATTATATTTGAATAAGGAAATCTTTTCTTGTCATTACATGTTATCCCACTTCGATAGGTATTTTATCCCACTTCGATAGGTATTTTACCCCACTTCAATGGGTATTTTACCCCACCTCAATAGGTATTTTATCCCACCTCAATAGGTATTTTACCCCTCCTCAATAGGTATTTTATCCCACCTCAATAGGTATTTTATCCCATCTAAGTAGGTATTTTACCCCACCTCAATAATTATTTTATCCCACCTCAATAAGTATTTTACCCCTCCTTAATAGGTATTTTATCCCACCTCAATAGGTATTTTATCCCACCTCAATAGGTATTTTACCCCTCCTCAATAGGTATTTTATCCACCTCATTAGGTATTTTACCCCTCCTCAATAGGTATTTTATCCCACCTCAATAGGTATTTTCCCCTCCTCAATGGGTATTTTATCCCACCTCATTAGGTATTTTACCCCTCCTCAATAGGTATTTTATCCCACCTCATTAGGTATTTTACCCCTCCTCAATAGGTATTTTACCCCACCTCATTAAGTATTTTACCCCACCTTAATAGGTGTTTTATCCCACCTCAATGGGTATTTTACCCCACTTCAATAAGTATTTTATCCCACCTCAATGGGTATTTTACCCCTTCTTAATAGGTATTTTACCCCACCTCAATAGGTATTTTATCCCACCTCAATAGGTATTTTACCCCTCCTCAATAGGTATTTTATCCCACCTCATTAGGTATTTTACCCCTCCTCAATAGGTATTTTATCCCACCTCAATAGGTATTTTACCCCATCTAAGTAGGTATTTTACCCCACCTCAATAATTATTTTATCCCACCTCAATAAGAATTATACCCCTCCTTAATAGGTATTTTATCCCACCTCAATAGGTATTTTATCCCACCTCAATAGGTATTTTATCCCACCTCAATAGGTATTTTACCCCTCCTCAATAGGTATTTTATCCACCTCATTAGGTATTTTACCCCTCCTCAATAGGTATTTTATCCCACCTCAATAGGTATTTTGCCCCTCCTCAATAGGTATTTTATCCCACTCATTAGGTATTTTACCCCTCCTCAATAGGTATTTCACCCCACCTCATTAAGTATTTTACCCCTCCTTAATAGGTATTTTACCCCACCTCAATAGGTATTTTATCCCACCTGAATAGGTATTTTACCCCACCTCAATAAGTATTTTATCAGACCTCAATAAGTATTTTACCCCTCCTTAATAGGTATTTTATCCCACCTCAATAGGTATTTTATCCCACCTCAATAGGTATTTTATCCCACCTCATTGGGTATTTTACCCCACCTCATTAGGTATTTTATCCCACCTCATTAGGTATTTTATCCCACCTCAATAGGTGTTTTATCCCACCTCATTAGGTATTTTATCCCACCTCAATAGGTATTTTACCCCACCTCAATGAGTATTTTATCACACCTCAATAAGTATTTTACCCCTCCTCAATAGGTATTTTATCCACCTCATTAGGTATTTTACCCCTCCTCAATAGGTATTTTATCCCACCTCAATAGGTATTTTACCCCTCCTCAATAGGTATTTTATCCCACCTCATTAGGTATTTTACCCCTCCTCAATAGGTATTTTATCCCACCTTATTAAGTATTTACCCCACCTCAATAGGTGTTTTATCCCACCTCAATGGGTATTTTACCCCACTTCAATAAGTATTTTATCCCACCTCAATGGGTATTTTACCCCTCCTTAATAGGTATTTTACCCCACCTCAATAGGTATTTTATCCCACCTGAATAGGTATTTTACCCCACCTCAATAAGTATTTTATCCCACCTCAATAAGTATTTTACCCCTCCTTAATAGGTATTTTATCCCACCTCAATAGGTATTTTATCCCACCTCATTGGGTATTTTACCCCACCTCATTAGGTATTTTATCCCACCTCAATGGGTATTTTATCCCACCTCATTGGGTATTTTACCCCACCTCAATAGGTATTTTATCCCACCTGAATAGGTATTTTACCCCACCTCAATAGGTATTTTATCCCACCTGAATAGGTATTTTACCCCACCTCAATAAGTATTTTATCCCACCTCAATAAGTATTTTACCCCTCCTTAATAGGTATTTTATCCCACCTGAATAGGTATTTTACCCCACCTCAATAAGTATTTTATCCCACCTCAATAAGTATTTTACCCCTCCTTAATAGGTATTTTATCCCACCTCAAAAGGTATTTTATCCCACCTCAATAGGTATTTTACCCATCCTCAATAGGTATTTTATCCACCTCATTAGGTATTTTACCCCTCCTCAATAGGTATTTTATCCCACCTCAATAAGTATTTTACCCCTCCTCAATAGGTATTTTATCCCACCTCATTAGGTATTTTATCCCACCTCAATGGGTATTTTATCCCACCTCATTAGGTATTTTATCCCACCTCATTAGGTATTTTATCCCACCTCACTAAGTATTTTACCCCTCCTTAATAAGTATTTTATCCCACCTCAATAGGTATTTTATCCCACCTCATTAGGTATTTTATCCCACCTCAATGGGTATTTTATCCCACCTCATTAGGTATTTTATCCCACCTCAATGGGTATTTTAAGGCAGTACAGTATATACTTGCCTATAAGTTGCTCCACCTACATGTACAAGTCAGTTGTATTTTTTAAGGTTGTTTTGGAGGGATTTGCTATTTACCCATTTATAAGTCAGTAGAAATTTTTACCAGAAGCAGTTGACAGTTTCAAATCAATGCTCTTCATTTTATTAAACTGTTTCAAATAATATTTTTTTTAGAAATTATGCTGATATTTTTTTTTCTCTCAGCAAATAGATTTCATATCAATACTCTTATTATGCATTTACCTGTGTTCAAAGAATACTGTAAAAAGTGGTTATTTATGCTGGGGGTTAAGTACATGCTCTTCCACATCTAACTTTACACGTTGGGGAAAAATACACAGTAACTGAATATGATATATATTATCAAATATCTATAACTATACGCGTAGGGGAGATACGCACTTATTACTTGACCGCGTAATTAGTGTAAATTTCCCCCACACGTAAATAAGCTCTTTTACAGTATTTTGGGATATGACATTGATATTCAACCTTTTATTCTTAACAAACCAAACAATTTTGTTTATTTCGTCCATCTTTTTAGTCCTGTGGGGACCCAGGTTAGAGTAGGTCCTCAGTACTCCTTCCTTGTCGTAAAAGGCGACTAAATGAGGCGGTCCTTTGGATGAGATTGCAAAAACCGAGGCCCTGTGTCACAGCAGGTGTGGCACGATAAAGATCCCTCCCTGCTCAAAGGCTATAAGCGCCAAGCATAGGTCTAAATTTTGCAGCCCTTCACTGGCAATGGTGACGTCTCCTTATGAGTGAAATATTCTCGAGAGGGACATTATACATTTATTGCATGATAGTGAGGGAGATATGAAGATTTATTCACCCAAGAAAAATCATATTCCCTGAGGGCAACGCCCTCAGGGAATATGATTTTTCTTGGGTGAATAAATCTTCATATCTCCCGAACATTCATGCAATAAATTGTTTATTATACCGAAACAAAGCAAGACTACAAAAGTACGTTTGAAATTGGAGTCCGCTCATCTACATTGTATGTAGCTGGGATCGTCGTAACAGTAACACTGCACCGTCAATGTATTACGGTAGAAGCTAGGTACAAACAACGAAATACAGGGATATGATAACCAGTTTTTAGCTCTTCTGAGCCGAAGGCTCAAAGAGCTAATGCTATGGCCATTTGTGCGGTGTGCGTAAACATTTTAGAAAAAGGGCTACAACTCAAGAACCCCTTGGCCAATTTTTTTCAAATTTGTTACAGGGTATCATTGGCCCAAGGGCTTTCATACATACTAAATTGAGGGATGTGACCCTTTAACAAGGGGAGATAATCAGGAAAATACAAACAAAAGTAGTGGTTGCTAAAAAATCTTCTTCTCAAGAACCACTGGGCAGATTATCACCAAACTTACACATAAGAATGAGGATATGTTGTAGATTAAAATTGTTCAAGGCATTACCCTGGGGCAAAGGGTGTGGTCTCAAGGTCACTTCAAAGTTGACCTAAATTTATATTTCCTTAAATCTTTGATATTTTAGTCATTATAAGGACTAGGATCATCAAATTTTGACAGTTGATGCATCTTAGGACCTTGTGTCAAGTTGTCTCAAAAGTAGGTCACGGTGACCTACTTTTTGAATTTTGCAGGTATTTATTTTAAAATTAATTTTGATGCATATCTTGGACACTTTGAAGCCTATGATCATCAAAACTTGTCAGTTGGTGGTTCATGGGACCTTGAAATGCGTCAACTGAAAAATAGGTCACCGTGACCTACTTTCTGAATTTTATGGCTTATCATTTATAGATATATTTTAAGTTGTTATTTAAAATACCGAGAGCTTTAGAATCATCAAATCTTGTAAGTTGATGCATCTTGAGGCCTTGAAACATATTTATAAAAAAAGTAGGTCACAGTGACCTACTTTTTGAATTTTGCAGATATTCAAATTTCACATTTTCAATTTTAGATGCATATTTTGGGCACTGTAAAACCTAGGATCATCAAACT
>NC_079168.1:81237939-81340439 GCF_947568905.1 Ostrea edulis
TGTCGATGTGAGAAATGCTGTTCTGACACAGTCAGTGTGAGAAATGCTGGTCTGACACTGTCAATGTGAGAAATGCTGGTCTGATACTGTCAATGTGAGAAATGCTGGTCTGATACTGTCAATGTGAGAAATGCTGTTCTGACACTGTCAGTGTGAGAAATGCTGGTCTGACACTGTCAATGTGAGAAGTGCTGTTCTGACACTGTCAATGTGAGAAGTGCTGGTCTGACACAGTCAGTGTGAGAAATGCTGGTCCGACACTGTCAATGTGAGAAATGCTATTCTGACACTGTCAGTATGAGAAATGCTGGTCTGACACTGTCAATGATATGATTAACAATGCGAAGATACAAATCTTGATCCTCAGAAGTGTCTGATATATTAAACCATGACAGTTTGCAAGATGTGCATTTTAATTAATGTGTTTAACTACATGTATAATCAGATGAGAGTTATGATAAAGAAAGATATAGTTAGCATATAAGATCTTATGCCCCCACCCCAAGTGAATTAAAAATAGACCTATCCCACCCATGTGAAATTCTCATATGAATTAAAAATATACCTACTCCCACCCATGTGAAACAAAAGTAGACCTGATAATTACTCCAAAGATCATTACTCCATAATGTGTTGAAGGCAGATCTAGGTCTTTGATGCAGTTATTTGTACGTTGCATGATCGAGATCTTTATTCCAGTCCCATTTTTTCTTTACAGTTACCAGCCTCCTCATGTAAGAAGGAAGATTAAAATCCAGGAAATCGTAGACAAGTATCATCTTAAGATGACCGAGTCAGAGTTTTACACAGCACTGTTTCAGGATGTACACAAGTGACCCGCTCCTGTTAATAGCGGAAAATTAATCACGCACAGAGGCCAAGTGTGATGTCTAATGTGATTCTTTATTTCAAGTCTCCAACAACTTTCTTTTGTTGCTGGATGACTGCATTGATGTTGGCATAGAAACAATCATTTATGAATGAAGGAGATTAATCAATGACAAAGACACCACTGTAAATGTGAAAATTCATGTCTTACCAGTTACAGCTCACTGTAAATTATCTCCATGGAAACTCCCATCTGTCGTAAGTTACAGCTCACTGTAAATTATCTCCATGGAAACTCGCATCTGTCGTAAGTTACAGCTCACTGTAAATTATCTCCATGGAAACTCGCATCTGTTGTAAGTTACAGCTCACTGTAAATTATCTCCATGGAAACTTGCATCTGTTGGAAATTACAGCTTACTGTAAATTATCTCCATGGAAACTCGCGTTTGTTGTAAGTTACAGCTCACTGTAAATTATCTCCATGGGAACTCGCATCTGTTGTAAGTTACAGCTCACTGTAAATTATCTCCATGGAGACTTGCATCTGTTGGAAATTACAGCTTACTGTAAATTATCTCCATGGAAACTCGCGTCTGTTGTCAATTACATCTCGCTGTGTAAATATTTCCATGACCAGAGCTCCACATTTACAGACATTTTAGAGACTCTTAGTTATTTATGACAGGAGTGGTGCTATTTTTGTTGCATGTGATAGAGGTGAACAAATGCTAAATGAGTTGGTGTATATTTAACTTAGTATTGTATACTTTACATTTGTGAAGTGATTATTCTTCACAGCTTTTTATTTACAGTCAAGTGAAAATTCCACTTCTGTTTCTCATAATTGTCCATGTATGATTTCATTTTTTAAAAATTTCAAATCATTTAGTTGCATTTCAGTTCCAATTCAAATTGGTTTATAATTTCATTGCAAGATTGTCTATGCATGTACAAAAAATATTTTTACATTTCCCAATTGTTTCATTTTCATAATTAATTTTTTTTGGACATGAAATTGCTTTAAATTATTTGATATACTTGGTTCAGTGGTTTTATACATTGAGTTAAGCTGGAGTTATATACAGTTTAAAACAGAACTGGCATTTGTTTTTATAGAAGGTAATATTGATTGAAGAATGGGCTCAAGGTCAAAGAGTTTAAACATCTATCAATATTCTTATCATTATTTATCACTCTCCAGCATATGAATAAAAGTGCAATACTAAATTATAATGTAGCTATTTTCTCTGTTGTTTTTTTTCAATAAATTATGTTTAAAAGTACTCTCTTTTTATTGTTATTGTCATCTGAGACAGAGGTTATGTGTGCTTGTATTGTCTATGGGACAGGTATGGTGGTGTGCATCATGCAGTGTGTGTAAATGTTTTGAAATCTCGGCTATATTTTGAAAATCCTCATTGTCGAAACCCACAGGTTGTTTTTTTTTCCATTACACTGCTCTCAACCTGGATTGAATGCAGTGTAACGGGGAGAAAAACCTTTGACCAAGAACAAAAAATATGGTATATATATGTACCATATTTAGCAGTGATCTTAATTATATAATATGTGTATATATATTCAACAATAATTACTAGTCACGGTAGCTCACATTGTCGCAAACCACAGTTATCATTTCATTCTATTTCAAATAGAATGAAACAATAACCCATGGTTTGGGACAATGATTTGCACAAACTTGAATCTGCACTGTCTGATGAAGCTTTCATGTAGATTTGAACTTTTCTGGCCCAGTGGTTTTTAAGATGAAGATCCAACAGTTCTGCAGCTTTACTCATATTTGCCATTCAAATAGTCGGTAAATAGCACTTTAGAGTTGACCAATAGCAACTAATCGCGGAAATAACCGAGTAGTTACGATTGCAGAGTTGACGCTCACCCGAGAGCGAGTCAGAGGGGTGCAACTCCGTTTCAGTAGATCTACTTGATTTCAGCACAAGATGACCTATATAAAGTTCACATGCCATTTTATGTCTCATTCAACCAACAGATGCGACGGGGAAATTGCCAAATAGGCCTAGAAGGTAACTAATGTTTGATTAACTGTTCGGGTGCAAATTCATTCGCGGATCCAGAATTTTTTGTAAAAGGGAATTGATTCCACCCCATTATAATTTTTAAAAGGGGGTCCAACATACACTAAGGATTAATTTCTGTGGAATCGAGGGGGTTATTTATATATTCTATCTTCCCTACCCTCCTCTATATCTCACACGTTGCATGAACGCTCCACAGTAAAACCACCGATGTATGAAAATCAACGCATGCAACGCGTGAGTTAAAGAGAAGGGCTTTATTCCGTGTAATAAACTTATTTAGTTTGATCCCCCCCCCCCCAAAGAAACCAAGCCCCGTTTTCTCTGATATAGTACCCCCCCCCCCCAAGAAAACCCTCTTCCCGGGGAAACTTCCCCTTTATGTACCTTTTATATTGATTCTTAAACGGGGAAGTAAGAATCGTCGTCTTATATATACTCCTGTTATTTGCAACGCTTTACGAGAAAATCGAGGATTTTACTATGGAGCGTTGCATGCAACGCGCGAGTTATATAGAGTATTATAGAGAAAGGCTTTCTTCCGTCTAATAAACTTATTTAGCTTGATTCCCCCCCAAAAGAAACCAAGCCCCGTTTTCTCTGATATGATACCCCCCACGAAAACCCTCTTCCCGGGGAAACTTCCCCTTTATGTACATTTTAGATTGATTCCTAACGGAGAAAATAAGAATCATCGCCCTATATATACTCCTGTTATTTGCAACGCTCTACGAGAAAATCGGGGATTTTACTGTGGAGCGATATGGCAAGCCCATTTACTATTTATTCGAAAAATAAGATATCTCTTTAAAATGAGAGATATCTCTTAATCTTAAGAGATATCTCTCTAAATAAGAGATATCTCTTTCATTTAGAGAGATATCTCTTTCACTTAGAGAGATATCTCTTTAACTTTTAGAGATATCTCTTACACTTAAAGAGATATCTCTTTTACTGTAAGATATATCTCTTACACTTAGAGAGATATCTGTTTCACTTTAAGAGATATCTCTTTCACTTAGAGAGATATCTCTTTCACTTAAAGAGATATCTCTCTAAGAATCCCTAGAGAGATATCTCTCAAAGTATAAGAGATATCTCTTTAATCGTTGAAAAAGAGATATCTCTCAAAGAGAAAGAGATATCTCTTTTCAATATTTTTATTAGTTTGATATACTTAAGGAATTCTCACAGGCACTTGTTTCTGTAAATTACTTATGACCTCTGTATACTAATAACAACACAAGGTACCTAGCTTCAAATGACACAGAATGGCACCCCCTGAGAATGTTGGCCTTTTGAGCCTCCAAGGAATATGTGATGCTAATGTATTTACTACCGTTGTATTGTACAATCATTCAGCTTAAAAACCATGTATGACATGACTGCATTCTTTGCCTCTTGTCGCCGAAAACTGCAACAAAAAAAGGCTTTTCCGTTTTATACCACGAAGTGCTATGTACTGATACCGCACAGAATACGTGGTCGATTTTGACTGGCTAGCACGCTCTTCTAAAATTACGTTTGGAATTCTTTAGAATTATTTATAGAAAGATAGAGCATCAGAGATGAATTAAAAATAACAGGCAAAAGGATGATTTTAATGGTGACCATTAACCACAATTGATCTTATTTTATATAATTTAGTTACTAACATTAGGGGGGGGGGGGGATGCTACAAAAAATAAAGGGGACTCCATCCCCCATATTTTTTTCCACAGACACCTGATAACTATAATCCCCCCTTCTGATTTTTTTTGCGGTGATAATTCCTCCAAAATGTGTGGATTCCTTGTCTCTCTCAACCCAATTTCGATTGATGTAGTTGTTTCACGCTTTTATAGAATATACTTATTATAAACAGTATAAGGTATTTAAGGCTTAAGGGGTGTCGTTATATAGTGTTCGTCATTGCTGTCGCAATTTTTTCCCCTCAGGCTGAGAAGGGGGGGGGTCATTCTTTGCTCCAGGGCTTCAATTCATAACTTTCAAGCTTACATGCATTAATATCTTCTCATTCACTACTACATCGTACTATCAAAAATAGTGGAGGGGCCATTCTCGCAATATATCTTCATTTGCATGCATGGAAATAACAGTTAATGTTAAGGGTTGGCCAGTCGCCTCCGAAAAACATTGATATGTGCCTGCAGCGTTCTTGGTACTTATGGTGGGTTTCATAAAACTTTAATGTAACAACAGGTACTTGCCACATCAATACATACCACAAAGTCAATAACACACCACTAAAAAAAACTTTCCTTGCTCTATTTTGCATGCTTCCAAATAATCTTTTATCTGTATTTTCTCTGACTTTCCATAGATCTGCATGAAACATGCAATTGGCAGAAATATTTCTCATACTAGTTAACGAAGTTGTATTTACAGTAAGTCATAATTTCATTATCTTCATCAGAAATGATTCCGGCACGAAAATATTTTTAAATCTCCACTCGGGAAGTCTTAGCTTCTATCTTCTGATGACATGTAAAATCCCGAAACGTACGAACAGCTTTGGTTTTTTTTGAGTAACTAAAAATAGCGTACAGCGCCTTCAATTCAAAATTTTTATTTTGTTAAGAAAGCAATATGTTCAATATTTTTTGGTAATAAACATCGTATCAATTTATTATGATAATAAAACAATGAGACTTTATTTTTCAACACAACGAATATACAATTTTCATTCTGTGCGGTATCAGTACATAGCACTTCGTGGTATAAAACGGAAAAGTCATTTTTTGTTGCAGTTTTCGGCGACAAGAGGCAATGAATGCAGTCATGTCATACATGGTTTTTAAGCTGAATGATTGTACAATACAACGGTAGTAAATACATTAGCATCGCATATTCCTTGGAGGCTCCAAAGGCCGACATTCTCAGGGGGTGCCATTCTGTGTCATTTGAAGCTAGGTACCTTGTGTTGTTATTAGTATACAGAGGTCATAAGTAATTTACAGAAACAAGTGCCTGTGGGAATTCTCCCTAAAACGGAAGCCCGCCAAAGCAAATCTTACCATGATGGCTGGGGTGTTGCTAAAACGCGGAACGGAAAATGAAACGGAAGACGGAACGAAAAACGGAAAATATATCATTCAAAAATGTTATGAGGAGGTCAACATTTTGCAAAATCAAAAGGCTTATTATGAACAAGGGATGCAGAAATTACAGAGAGAACAGAAAGTCATCCTCAGAATCCACCATTTCATATTGATACCTCATACTAATGCATTATTATGTATTTTTACACGGTGTATTTTGTGAATGAATGTACCAACAGGCGCTTGCTTAATAATTTGCATAGTAAGTTTTAATAAAAATATCAAGCAAGCGCCTGTTGGCACCATCTTTTTTTCCCGGCTTTGTCATCCCTCCCCCAAGATTTTGACCATATGTTGTTTCACAAATTAATAAAAAATAAATAAGATAACATACTGAAAAAGACTTGAATTATAATTGAACCCCTTTCAAATTCTATTACTTTATTCTGGCTGGTATCGTAAGGTAATATTTTATGAGCCCATCCAATGAATCTTATCTACATCAATCATTCTAATTCTTAAATTCCGTTCTGTTTTCCGTTCCGCGTTTTAGCAATACCCTGATGGTTGCAATCCCGTGGGAAGATTTTGCTTTTACCGCATGTGAAATGTGTACAGGTAACAAAAAACAAAGACAATAAATTGATGAAATATGCAAGCTAGACTAGATTTCGCCTCTCGGCAACTTGACAATGTTACCCCCAACAGCTTCTTCAACCTTTCCCGCCATTTGTACACTAGAAGTATTTTGCTTGATTAAAAAATAGGGTTACATCATTTCAATGACAATGCATCAGGGAGAAGTCGTTATGATCACCGGGGGGGGGGGGGATCTAAAGAGATATCTCTTTAGGTTGAAGAGATATCTCTTTTTGAAAGTTTAAAGAGATATCTCTCTAACTTAAAGAGATATCTCTTTTTACATCGATAGAGAGATATCTCTCTAGCTTTGAGAGATATCTCCCAAGCACAAAGAGATACCTCATTTGTTTAAAGAGATATCTCTTTGAACAAAGAGATATCTCTTTAAACAAAAGAGATATCTCTTTTGGTTAACGAGATATCTCCCTAGCGTAAAAAGATATCTCTCTAACTTACAGAGATATCTCTTTAACCAATAGAGATATCTCTCTTATTTAAAGAGATATCTTATTTTCGAATAAATAGTAAAAGGGCTTGCCATAGAGCGTTGCCTGCAACGTCTTGATATTAGATGCTATAATAGCATGATGGTGATATTTTAATTTCGTAAATAATATTAATAATAATTAGGGCACATGTTTTGTTAAAATGTTGATATAGACATGTATAATATGAAAGAGAAACAAATGAAATCAAAGAGAAATGGTATAACGGAATAAGCCGCATGAAGCATACGATATTGTTCATAAATCTCTTTATATTTCATGCAATTTCCTTGATATTCATAGAAAATTTTTCTTATCAGTTTAATCTTTTATATAGAGGATACGTCTGTCAACCCGATGTATATTTTGGTATCGTAATGTACTCGGGATTTTAGTACCCCAAAACGTATACGCAACGCGTTGCAGATAACAGTATATAGAAAAATCCTACCCCCTTGTGTATTTATATATAGAGGGAGTAGGATTTTTTCGATCATTGGCTTTATTGAGCGACTTATTGACAGAAATTCAGGTGCCTGTGGTCAAATTCGCCTCCATGATGAACAATGACTAAAGAGCGCATGTATCACCGCACTGAGACCCAGGCCAAGAGGGGTGAAATGTCTTACTTTTAGTAGGCCTAAATCGTAATGAAATTCAACTTTTTCAGTTTATAACTCATCACATGCATTGTATTTCTGTGAATGCAGTAGTGGATTTTAGGGGGGGGGGGACACAGGCTAAAAATTGTCTAATTTTTAAAGGTAAATCGTGGTATCTTGTTTAGAAAAATGCACTAAACGATAAAAGAAGCAATAATTTCTTCCACTCCTGGTGAAATAAATGACAAAATCTTTTGATTTCTTAAATTACTTTATTGGGAGAACTTAATTTTTTCCAAAACCCCTTAAAATTAGCGTCATTTTACTAATTTCACCATATTAAAATTGGTAGAAAATAGCACAAATGACTTCTATAGGAGACATAATCAAGCCCTATAAAATCTGTAAAATTCAGGAGCTTCCGGGAGCCCATCAGGGCTTTGCCCTGGGTCCTCACCATGCAGGGCTTCAAGGCAGCCCGCAGCCTCATAAAGTGACCCCCCCCCCCCTAACCACAATTCCTGAATCCACCCCTGGAATGTATCTATTCCTCTGCATATGTAATAAATTACTGAAAACAAAATAAATACAAGAGACCCATGGACCACATCGCTCACCTGAGTCACCTTGGCCCATATCTGAAGACTTTCCATATATATTTGCATGTAAAACCTTAGTCTCTATTATGGCCCAAACTACCCTTTGCAAACTTGAATCTACACTATGTCAGAAAGCTTTCATGTAAATGTCAACTTCTTTGGCCCAATGGTTCTTGAGAAGAAGATTTTTAAAGCTTTTTCCTATATTTGTATGTAAAACTTTGACCCCCCCCCCCCCCCCCCCCCACTTGTGGCCCCATCCTACCCCCCGGGGCCATGATTTGACCAAACTTGAATCTGCACTATGTCAGAAAGTTTTCATGTAAAAATCAGCTTTTCTGGCTCAGTAGTTCTTGAGAAGATTTTTCCTATATATTTGTATGTAAAACTTTGATCCCCTATTGTGGCCCCATCCAATCCCTGGAGCCCATGATTTGAACAAACTTGAATCTGCATTATATCAGGAAGCTTTCATGTAAATCTCAGCTTTTCTGGCTTTGTGGTTCTTGAGAAGAAGATTTTTAAAGTTTTTCCCTATATATTTGTATGTAAAACTTTGATCCCCCTTGTGGCCCCATCCTACCACCACGGGCCATGATTTGAACAAACTTGAATCTGCAATATGTCAGGAAGCTTTCATGTAAAAATCAGCTTTTCTGGCTCAGTGGTTCTTGAGAAGAAGATTTTTAAAGATTTTTCCTATATATTTGTATGTGAAACTTTGATCCCCTATTGTGGCCCCATCCAACCCCTGGGGCCCATGATTTGAACAATCTTGAATCTGCATTATGTCAGGAAGCTTTCATGTAAATCTCAGCTTTTCTGGCTTAGTGGTTCTTGAGAAGAAGATTTTTAAATGACCCCACCCTATTTTTGCATTTTTGTGATTATCTCCCCTTTGAAAGGGACATGGCCCTTCATTTGAACAAACTTGAAAGCCCTTCACCCAAGGATGCTTTTGGCCATGTTTGGTTGAAATTGGCCCAGTGGTTCTGGAGAAGAAGTCGAAAATGTGAAAAGTTTAACAGACAGACGGACAGACAGACGACGGACAAAAAGCGATCAGAAAAGCTCACTTGAACCTTCGGTTCAGGTGAGCTAAAAAAGGCAATTATGAAATAAAATTTAAAAAAAAGATGATTCAAAGTGTGCAGTTTGTATTGTATTCATGAAATGAGATTAAATATCATCAAAGGAACCGCCTCTCGTGTGTCTATTTTTTCTCTATTTGATATTCATTCATTTTTAGCTCACCTGAGCCTTCGGCTCAAGTGAGCTTTTCTGATCAAAATTTGTCCGTTGTCGGCATCATTGTAAACTTTCTACATTTTCATCTTCTTCTCCAGAACCACTGGGTCAATTTCAACAAAACTTGGCACAAAGCATCCTTGGGTGAAGGGCTTTCAAGTTTCTTCGAATGAAGGACCATGCCCCCTTCAAAGGGGAGATAATCATAAAAATGCATAATTAGGGTAGCGTCATTTAAAACTTTTCTTAAGAACCACTGTGCCAGAAGAGCTGGCATTTACATGAATTCTTCCTAGCATAGTGCAGATTCAAGTTTGTTCAAATCATGGCCCCCCAGAGGTAGGTTGGGACCACAACAGGGGATCAACGTTTTACACAGAATTACATAGGGAAAATCTTTAAGAATCTTCTCAAGAACCAATGAGCCAGAAGAGCTGAGATTTACCTGAAAGTTTCCGGACATAGTGCAGATTCAAGTTTATTCAAATCATGCCCCCCGGGGGTTCTATGTAAAACTCCCCCGGGAGTTTTACATAGAAATATACAGGGAAAATCTTTAAAAATCTTATTTTCAAGAACCACTGGGCCAAAGAAGTTGATTTTTATACATAAAAGCTTTCTGACAGATTCAAGTTTGTAAAATAATCATGGCCTCCAAGGGTAGGTTGGGGCCACAATAGGGACTAAGGTTTTACATGCAAATATATATGGAAAGTCTTCAGATATGGGCCAATGTGACTCGGGTGAGCGATACGGCCCATTGGCCTCTTGTTATTTTCAGTTTTGTCCCCAAGCGCAACGCGGAATTAGCACGGAAGGGGACATAGAAATACCGGTGTCCGTGTGTCCCACTTGACTAATTTTGTGGACGCAATTCCTCTGAAACCCTTCAACGGATTTTGTTAAAATATTGTAGGCCTAGGGCTGTTAGTCACCGATTATGTAGTTGATCATATTGCACCGCCATTTTGATTCGACAAATTTTACAGGAGTTATGGGACTTTGTTGAATATGTACATGCTACACTATAGGAACAATTTGTGGACACAACTCCTCAGAAACCGCTCAACGGATTTTGTTCAAATTTTTTAGGATTGTTAGTCACCATATGTAGTTGATCATATTGAGCCGTCATTTTGATTCGATAAATTTCACAGGAAAATTTTCACTTCGCTAAGCTCGCGAAGCTCCTTGGTAGTATTTATGCCCATTTCTCATATATTTCTACTTTATTGATAAAATTGCCGACTCTTGTGAAATTTTACAGGAGTTATCATATGGGATTTTGTTGAATTTGTCCATGCTATGAACACTGCATGCATGCAGCTCCTTTAAAACCGCACAACGGATTTTGTTTAAATTTTGTAAGATTGTTAGTCAATCACAATATATAGTTGATCATATTGTGCCATCAATTTGTTTTGACAAATTTTACAGGAGTTATTGGACTTTGTTGCATTTATAGGAGCACTTTGTGGACATAACTCCTAAGAAACTGCTTAATCAGTTAATGGATTTTGTTCGAATTTTTATATATATATATATATATATATATATATATATATTATATATGAATTACCCTGTCTGTCTGCCTGTCCGTCTATCTGTCTGTCTGTACAGATTCGTGTCCGGGCCATAACTTCTTTGTTCTTTGATATAGGCATACCATATTTGGTACACAGGTGGATCACCATCAGACGATATGTCGAGTACCTTCATGACCTCCATATGACCTTGATCTCTAGGTCAAAATTAATGGTTTTTACAATGGATTCGTGTCCGGGCCATGACTTTTCTTTGTTCTTTGACATAGGCATACCATATTAGACACATGAGTGTATCACCATGAGTCGATGTGTTGGGTACCTTCATGACCTCTATATGACCTTGAACTTTGACCTCAAGGTCAAAATTGGTTATAGGGTTTTGACATAGTCATACCATAAGACATGGGTGTATCACCATGAGACTATGTGTCATGTACATTCATGACCTCTTTATGATCTTGACCTTTGGTCTCAAGGTCAAAATTATAGGTTTATACCATGGATTTGTGTTTGGACTAGATCTTCCATTTTCTTCTACAAAGGCATACCATATTTTTACACTCAGGAAAGAGGTAATTTATACCTACTAACAACGCCCTTTGGGAGATAGGGGTAAGCAGGGGGTATTCTTAGTGAGCATTGCTCACAGTACCTCTTGTTTAGGATTGTTCTAGTCACCATATCTAGTTGATCATATTGCACTACCATTTTAATTTGACAAATTATACAGGAGTTATGGGACATTGTTGAATTTGTACAAGTGTGTGAACGGTCGACAGGGGATGCTCCTCAGATAGCGCTATACGGATTTTGTTCAAATTTTCTAGGATTCTTTTGTCACCATATGTAGTTGATCATATTACACCGTCATTTTGATTCTACAAATTTTACAAGAGTTACAGGACTTTTGTTTTTCAACTTTTTAACTTACCTGAGCTCAAGTGAGCTTTTCTGATTGCCTGTTGTCCGTCGTCTGTCCGTCTGTAAACTTTTTACATTTTCCACTTCTTCTCCAAAACCACTGGGCCAACTTTGCCAAAAGCATCTTTGGGTGAAGGGCTTTCAAGTTCAAATAAAGGGCCATGCCCTCTTCAAAGGGGAGATAATCGCAAAAATACCGTAAATCTGGTTATTTTTGCTGTCGATTAATTTTTAGCGTTTCTGCGAGTCAGTTGGATTCGCAAAAATATTTTTCTAAAAAATAATGTTTCATATGTTTTTACATAAATTCGCAAAATTAAGAAACACAAAATTAAATATATAGGCTTTTTACTCAAATTTGCGAAAATAAATCGACGCAAAAATATCCAGATCTACGGTAGGGTGGGGTCATTTATAAATCTTCTTCTCAAGAACCACTGTGCCAAAAGAGCTGAAATTTACATGAAAGCTTCCTGACATAATGCAGATTCAAGTTTGTTCAAATCATGTCCCCCCCCCCCCCCCCCCCCCCCCCCCATATGGGATCAAAATTTTACATACAAATATATAAAGAAAATCTTTTAAAATCTTTTTCTCAAAAACTATTGGGCCAGGAAAGTGGAAATTTACTTGAAAGCTTCCTGACATAGTGCAGATTCAAGTTTGTTAAAACCATGGCCCCCTGGGCTGGGGTAAGATGAGGGGACAATAGGGGATCAAAGATTTACATACAAACATATAGGGAAAATCTTCTAAAGAACCACTGAGCCAGAAAAGCTGAGATTTACATGAAAGCTTCCTGACATAGTGCAGATTCAAGTTTGTTAAATTCGTGACTCCTAGGGCTAGGATGGGGCCACAATAGGGGATCAAAGTTTTACATAACTAATAAATAGGGGAAAAAAATTAAAATTTTCTCCTTAAGAACCATTGGGCCAAAGAAGTTTACATTTGCACGAAAGCTTCTTGACATAGTGCAGATTCAAGTTTGTAAAAACCATGACCACCTGGGGGTATGTTGGGGCCACAATAGGGGATTAAAATTTTACATACAAATATATAGGGAAAATCATTAAAAAAAAATTCTGAAAAATCACTGGGCCAGAAAAGTTTACATTTACATGAAAGCTTCCTGATATAGTGCAGACTCCCCCGGGAGTAGGTTGGGGCCACAATAGGGATCAAAGTTTTACATGGGAATATATTGAAAAAATCTTTAGATATGAGCAAAGGTGAGCGATGTGGCCCATGGACCTCTTGTTATATTTGTGTATAGATTTTTATGACAAGACCATGATTTACTTCAGTGTTTGACCTTGTGACCTTGACCTGGAAATTTGACCTACTTTTAATAAAAATCTGACCTAATCAATATTTCCTGAACTATTTGAGGATAATTTTTTATATTTGTGTATGGCAAGACCATGATTTAGGTTATTGTTTGACCTTGTGACCTTGACCTGGAAATTGGACCTACTTTTAATATCGTCTCAACTATTTAAGATAGAGCTTTCATATTTTGTATGTAGATTTCTTATGGCAGGGTCTTCCATATCATACCATGATCTACGACCTTGTGACATTGGTCTTATCCCGAACAGCAAGATCATGTAACTCATATTGGTGTTGAGGTATTTCTTTGTTATGTGAATTCAATTTCTTTTTTTATTTATGTTCTGATCCTTTGGGGCTGGGTTGGGGTCACAGTATGGGATCAAAATTTTTCATGGGAATGAAAATTGATTTTTAAAAAATCTATTAAAAATCACAACAGCTGAATAATGGCAGGGACAAGGTGATTCAGGTGAGCAATGTGGCCTATGGGCCTCTTGTTTTAGGTAATGTGAGCTATTCTGATCACTATGTCCAGCGTTCGTCTGTCTGCCCGCCCATTAGCTTTTAACAATAACATTTTCAACTTCTTGTCTAGAACCACAGGACTGATTTCAGCTAAATTTGCCACAAAGCATGCTTGAGTAAAGAGTATTTAAGTTGGTTCAAATGAAGTGTCATTTACCTTTTCTGAATTGGATATGATCTTGAATTAGTTTAAAGAATAAGGCATCTTTTTAAAATCTTCTACGAACCACTAGGCTAATTTCAAACTTGGCACAAATTATTCTTCAATGAAAGGGAAAAAACCCGGATTCAAATTTGCTCAAATGAAGGGCCATGCCCCCTCCAAAGGGGAGATAATCAAGGAAAAGCAAAATTAGGGTGGGGTCATTTAAAAATCTTCTAAATAACCACTAGACCAGAAAAGTTGAAATTTATATCAAAGAGCTGATTTTAATCAGATTGAATTTATATTAATAATAATATTAATCATCTTTATATATCTTCAATTATTTGAAGATATCATCAATTCAATTATTGCTCTCTTTAATTGAATTGATGCATGCATCAATTCAATTAATGAAAGCAAAAATTTATTTAATGCGCACAATTATTGCTCTCTTCAATTCAATTGATGAGAGCATCAATTTTGTAAAAATATTCTTCGTAATAATTAATTTAGAGCTCGGTATAAATAATTTGATGATCTCTTTAATTGAATTGAAGATATCTTTAATTATGTACAATGCTTTTGTATAAGAAATTAATGCGTGCATCAATTCTTTTAAAGAGAGCAACAATTCAATTAAAGAGATCATTAATTCAATTGTGGATATGTTGAATTGAAGATATCTTTAATTATGCAGTTGTTCTCTCTAAAAGAATTATTGCTCTCTTAAAAAGAATCAAAGATATCATTAATTCAATTGAAGAAAGCAATAATTGAATTAATGCACGCATTAAATCAATTATTGCTCTCATCAAATGAATTAATGCGCGCATCAATTCAAATTATTGCTCTCATCAATTGATTTAATGCATGCATTATATCAATTATTGCTCTTTTCAATTGAATTGTAGTGCGCATCAATTCAATTGTTGATATCATTAATTCATTTGAAGAGATCATTAATTCAATTAAAGCGCGCATCAATTCAGCTGAAGAATTAATGCTATCATCAATTCAATTAATGTGCGCAATCATTCAGAATTGAAGATATCATTAATTATTTGAAGAGATCTTTAATTAAATTGTTGCGCGCATCAAATGAATTGATGATATTTTCAAATAATTGAAGATATCTTCAATTATTTGAATTTATGTTAAATTGGCACTCCATATATACACACATGAGTATTATTGAGCATCAAAATTATGTTTGAGATAGGCTGATTTAAAAGATGTGAATTTGGTAAGTTGAAATGTGTTTTGTCTGTTGCAGAATACTTGGATTGACGATGGATCCCTGTGCCCAAGATGTCATCCGATGTGACCTTTGTGAGACAGCCATAGTGCAGATGTACTGCGATTTCTGCCATGTCAACCTGTGTATTACCTGCATAGGAAAGCATGTTTCTGATGACTATGACAAGCATATTGTGGTCCCCATCCAGAATCGAAAATCAACATTAATTTACCCGAGGTGCACAACACATGATAGGAAACGTTGTGAACTTCAGTGCAAAGAATGTAACCTCTCTGTGTGTTCTGTGTGTGTATTTGATCAACATCTGGGACATACGTTTTCAAATCTTTCTAAAGTCCACAATGCAAGGAAAGCAGACATTGGAAAGGATGAAGAAGAGATACAAAACATTATTTCTCCAAAATATGACGAAATTGCCACTGACATTAAAACTCAGATAGCAAACTTGAAGGAAAACTATAAGAAACTCACAACAGCCGTCACTACCTATGGAGAAGAATGGCACAAAGAAATTGATAATGTCATCAACAGAATGAAAAATGAACTTGAGGAGATGGGGATTGCACACCTGGATATTCTGAACAGACACTTGGATGAGATACAACAGTTACAGACTTTGATTGAGCAAACATTGCTCACCATTAAAAGAATTGAGAAAAGTAATGATATATCAGTAACTATGGAGTACAGCTCCCAAAACAAAGAATTCAGCAAGTTCCCTCCAAAAGTCCAAGTCACACTGCCCACATTTAGTCCCAACACAGTAGTTAATCCCAACACAACAGATAGTGAACAGGTTTACAAGTTGTTAGGATCTTTGATACCATTATGCTATACAACAGAAGAAAATGGCTACACGCTGGAGAAGACGGAGACTTTGGCCAAAGAGCTGATGGAGAAACCAGAACTTGTGAGTACTATAGATACTGGGTATGAGAAACTCTCCAGCGTGGTCTGCCTTAGTGAAGAGGACATCTGGACAAGTGCAAAAGTCAATGCTGTTATGAAATGTTTCAACATTCAAGGTTCACTTATAAAGACAATCGAAACAAAATCGGGGGAAAGGCCAAGTGGTATAACTGTGACAACAGATGGGAGTTTAGTGTACTGTGACCGAGGAACAAACACTGTGAATAAAGTGAAGAGTGGACAGACAGAGGAGGTGATCAGACTACAGGGCTGGATACCTCAACATCTCTGTGTCACCTCCTCTGGTGATCTCCTGGTTATCATGCTCAGAGATGTTAGAAATAGTGATGATGTCGCACAATCCAAAATTGTCCGTTACTCTGGCTCCACAGAGAAACAAACAATTCAGTTTGATGATCAGGGTCAACCTCTCTATTCATCTGGTCCTTTGAATAAATACATCAGTGAAAATAGGAACCTTGATATCTGTGTGGCCGACTTGAGAGCTGGAGCTGTAGTGGTGGTCAATCAGTCAGGAAAACTCCGATTTCGATACACTGGCCGTTTTTCTTTGAGAAAGAGAATACCATTGATCCCACGAGGAATAGCAACAAACAGTCAAAGCCAGATTCTGACTTTAGACAGAGATACCCTCTTTATTCATATTCTAGACCAGAATGGACAGTTCCTCCGCTATATAGATAATTGCAATCTGAACAACCCCGTTGGTTTATATGTGGACAAAAGTGACAGTATGTATGTTGCAGAGATGAATGGAAGTGTCAAGAAATTTAAATATCTACAGTAAATGTAATTGATTTAGCAGGATACAAAAATTGACCTAAAATTAAAAGTTGAAGGACAGTTTTTATGATCAACATCTTAGGTGTGCACCACGTATATGCCCAAGGTGGATGCATCCGGCTCCTGCTCCATTCGACAATTTTATAGATGCCATTGTTAATCCAAATGTTACACTATTCAAAATCAAAGTTAATATTATCATATGCTTATTAAACCTTGTGTACCTTTCATGAGGCAGAAAATACTACGTGAAATAGTTTTCTTTCAAATTGTGACCTTCAACTTCTTTGCTATAAACTGATAATCTAAACTGGTGTTTTGTTATTTTCACAGTAAAACAGACCATTACAGTTAAACCATTATGGATAGAATAAATGCCTGCACAGATGATTATAAGGTGATTTTTGGTATTTAAGTCTCCCACAAGAAGTTTGGAGACTTATTGTTTTTGCTCAGTTCTTATTATTCTTCTGCTTCTTCTTCCGCTTCTTTCTCACGCCTAAAACTTTCCGACACCATTCTCCATAACCAGTTGATGAAAGTAATAGACATTCAAGGATATGATAGGCCAATGTATCTAGATGTGCAGAAATGTTTTTGTTTTCAGATTGAAGGGAGTTAGGGTACATTTTAGGGGGATCAATTGGGAGTGAGGTTTAACATAGAACTCTGGGGAACAAAAATATTCCAAATTTCAACAGATATAACTTGACAAATATGATAGTCTTGGGGCGATCTTCAGAAATGAATAGAGAATGACAGGGCCTACAAATTAGTATTGAGTTCAAGTAACCTTGACCTCTAACCATGAACATAAAAACTGGTATAACTTTAAAACCAGGACTAATAGCGACATGGAATCTTCAGAAATGGCAAGAAGATGTCAGGACCTACAAACTAGTATCAAGGTTTAGTGACTCCAGTGACTTGACCTTATAACATAGAACTAATATTACTTACAAATCAGGTCCGATAGAGTCAGGAGGTCTTCAGATATGATGAAAGGATAATGAAATCTACAAATTGATATCAAGGTCCAGTGACCTCTGACCTTTAATATACAAACTTGAATACCTTTAGAACCAGGACTGATAGAGACATGGGATCATCAAAAATGATATGAGGATGTTGGGACCCACAAAGTATGATCAAGGTCAAGTGACACCAGTTTTACTGAAGGAGTAAAGGGCGATTTTTAAAAAAACAAAACTCTAAGACTTTTAAATGAAGTTAAAATTGGCATGGATTTTGTGAAGGGAGGAAAATAGTAGTACTCAGAAAAAGCCACTTTTATACAGCCAGTACTTTGTTTGGGAGACTTTATAATAGGTAGATTATAATGATATCTTGTTATTACATCTGATTTCATTGGGTGATTTGATGTGTTATTAATATCATATGCATCTATTACGAACACCACAATGAATAAGTAATAACACCAATTTGAATTGTGAAGTAATTGATTACACTTGCATATCATTATAATTCATATAATTGATTCTGAATAGTCAAATACTTATAGGTGGTACTATTATCATAATAGATTATCACCGAGTGATATCATCTATTCAATATGTTATATTCCCCTGCCGCAACGTGGAAGGGGGCATAGAAATACTGGTGTCTGTCTCACTTGACCCTGTGGATGCAACTCCTCCGAAACCGCTCAAAGGATTGTGTTCAAATTTTGTAGGATTGTTAGTCATTATATGTAGTTGATCATATTATGCCGCCACTTTGATTCAACAAATTTTACAGGAGTTATGGGACTTTGTACATGCTACAGTATAGGAAATGCATTGTGAACGCAATTCCTCCAAAACTGGTCAACGGATTTTGTTCAAATTTTCTAGGATTCTTAGTCACCATATGTAGTTGATCATATTGTGCGACCATTTTGATTCCACAAATCTTACAGGAGTTACGGGAATTTGTTGAATTGGTACATGCTCATCGTCATCATCATCATATCCAGTTTATTTGTTGATCAGGCCATCAATTAATCCTCTGCTGAGGGTGGGGCTTGACTGTCCGGTCTCTTCTTATATTTCGACTGGACATGTGTTTGTTTGGGCAGTTTTACGGCAGGGTGCCCATCCTTTACCTACTTGAGACACTTCTGGCAGTCCAAGACCTCCACCGTTCCCAACTAACTAGGGCTAAATGTGCTCATACAGAGATGATCACTACGACCACTGCTCATGCACCATTGCATCCAAGTATGTTGGGCACGCTGCATCAACTACTGTCGCCCAGGTTGAGACAGGCTATCTAGGGTAGCATTACCACTGCCCAGTGGCAGGGGGTTAGATTGGTGAGCGCCGGGATGTGTCTGCAGGCCCTGCACACTACACCTCTGGGATTCTAACCTACTTCGAGATCCCTAGTCAACTAGCCTGGGGCCACAAGTAGCCCAGTTACCATGGTATACCACGGGGGAGGTCTGACTAGAGTCTTGTACCAGCAGGGGAGACTTGCGCACTCAGCTTCCTTTTCACTCATTCATGGGCTATCTGGTGGCTGAAGCAGAGAGCAAGAGGTAAGAAGCACATGCAACTACAACTACACTCCACTAAAGCACTAGACGGGTCACACAGACGTGTGGATAACTCCAAATGGAGCGTCAAATTAACAAAAACTCAAATAATTAAAGATATCTTCAATTATTTGAAGATATCATCAATTCATTTGATGCACGCAACAATTTATAGATCTCTTCAAATAATTAATGATATCATCAATTCTGAATTATTGTGAGCATTAATTGAATTGATGATAGTATTAATTCTTCAGCTGAATTGATGCGCGCTTTAATTAATTGAATTAATGATCTCTTCAAATGAATTAATGATATCAACAATTGAATTCATGCGCGCTACAATTCACTTGAAAAGAGCAGTAATTGATATAATGCGCGCATTAAATCAATTGATGAGAGCAATAATTGAATTGATGCGTGCATTAATTCATTTGATGAAAACAATAATTGATTTAATGTGCGCATTAATTCAATTATTGCTCTCCAATTGAATTAATGATATCTTTAAATCATTTGAAGAGAGCAATAATTCTTTTAGAGAAAGCAACTATATAATTAAAGATATCTTCAATTCAACATATCCACTCCCAGTAATGTTGATTAATGATACATTTTAAACAAAAATAGGAGTTTTGAAATTGGGGTGTCTGAAATTGAGTTAGCTATATCTTGTGGAGAGAAAAAGAAGGGGGTGATCAGATACGAAACAAGTGCTTGTGGAAATAATGTAAAATTCAAATCTAGGCCATGGCTCAGGCTACTGGTTTTATGGCCTGGCCTAGTAAAAATTATGGAAAAATAGCCCGACTGGTCTATTACATAAAAATTTTAAATATGTTACATTCAAGTTGGCTGTCATTTAATGAAAACTGGTAAATGATAACTGATTCACTTTGTTTACAAATATAAAACCCATGCATAGGCGTCGGAACCCGGGGGGGGGGGGGGATAGGGAGGGGCTTAGCCCCCCCCCCTCCACTTTTTTTTTGCAAAGATACACATAATAACAACCCCCTCCCAAACGACGTAGAAACTTTTTTGTTGGTTTAGCCCACCCCCCCCCCCCCCCCCCCCCCCACCACCACTTTCCGACGCCAATGAAACCAGAATAGTTTTTGCGTGTTGTTTTAGAATTCTTACCCAATGTACATATTAACTATTTAATATTGTGAATTACGTATTTCAGTGACAGCAATGCAAAAATGGTGGGGAAGGGGCGCGAAAACGAAAATCAATCCCAATCAAAGCAAATATGTACAAGAGTTCTTGGTCTTGCACAAATAAATGTAACGTCCCTGGTGGTATATGGTTACTAAATGGCATACACTGGGGTTTTTTTTAAGTAAACTCATGGAAAAAATCAGTCCAGTCATCTATATTGATGCTTACAACAATGTTCTACACCAAGCCTCTGAACAAACTACTTCAGCAGCACATTTTCAACGACTTTTAGCGCCAACCGGTTAATGTTGAGTGTGCTAGACACCCAAGTAGTCCCGAGTGTTAACTGGTCCTCCTATGTGATTCTATAGTCTGTTTCCCAAAAGATAGCGCGAGCCCTCTGTCGTCATAATGGTAGAACAATTTACAAATGTTGAATTGAGCAAATGCGAATGTCGAACTAACATCGGACGGATTACCAAAACACATTTACCACAACTCGCATAGGAGGTATTTATAGTCCCAGTTAACGGGATTTAACTGAACTGAAAAAGTCCCAGTTACTGGTCGTAAGTATGCAATAGGCATGCGCCAGATCAAGACCGCAGAAAACAATATGGCAGCGATGGATTGTAACGTGGTTGATGCGCCTCGAGAGAAATATGTACGTTAAATAAGTAAAGTAATCGATGACAAGTAAATATTTCCAGTTTTATCAAATGTCCACTTATAAACTGGATATGAATTCTCATTTTGAAACGTTTGGTAGCATATGTGATCTATATAAACCAGTTATTAATAGGTTATTGTCTTTAGGAAATTCGGATTAGAAAGTGCCGGCTACTAGTTTATTCTTTGAAAATTTATGCATTATCATAGTTGTATATGGATAAGAATACATGTAACTTGAATATATCATACCTTTGGAAATCACATGTATTTGGTAGCATATGTGATCTATTTAAACCAGTTATTACTAGGTTTTTATTTTTAGGAAATTCGGATTAGAAAGTGCCGGCTACTAGTTTATTCTTCTGTAAAAATTTATGCATTATCCCACAGGAACAATAATATGTTGACGGTGCTACCGTTTGAGCAAGCGTAACATCAAATATGAACATATTTTGTAATGCTCATGCTTTGATCAGGTTCAATTTAAATAATATCTATTTGCCAAATACTCAGTACATGCGTATGAATGAAATTAGGTAGCTGAAACAGCCCGTTTCATCATCTTAGCCTGCCTTTCATAAACTTTGCATTTCGTTAAACATTACGCCTAATGGTGCACTGAATTTTCGAGGTAGGAGGCCGCAGATCAACGGAAGTTCACATTCGTTGGCCATTTTTGACAAGGGACTTCTGGGATTGGCGTGAAAAATATTCTTGTTAAAGGTTTAGATTTAGCTCGGATAATTTCGCGCGCTTTAGTAATTAGAGCTCGGAGTACAAGCTAGTGCTTCGGTAAGACCATGGAACATTGATTGTCAAGATTGGAAATATACAGCATTTATGCTAGTCATCTCTTGTACTCAAAACACTTGATGTCACAAATAAAAAGTTTGGTATGTCAGCTTGAATGAACAGTGGATTGGTCACAGCATGCAGAAGTTCTTTCTAGTAGTCTAAATATGTAGAATACTAAGCTAAATTATTTAAAACGTTTTACGGTGTGAACGTTTCTTTCAAGATATATTATAAGCAATAATACAAAAACTTATTTTGAGAAAGCTTGTCTAAATAAAACATTTAGAAACAATCCAACCGCTACCACCATGTTGATAATGTAGTTAAATGAGCGGCTAGGCGAGGAAAATAAAATAAGCAGTAACTTTCATGCTTTATTGGTACATTGACATCAGCAAGAACCAGTTCTTATTAGATAATATAAAAAGACAAGACAAAATAATAAATGGTACTTTCCAAACACTTTATTTATTTTATTTTTAATGAATGTAGGTTAGAAAAGAAGAAGAGAAAATCAGGAGGAGAAGAAGAGAAAAATTGAAAAGACTTTCAAATAAGGTAAATTGATGAGCCATTTATTGATTATGATTTATGCTTGAACAATATATTGATGTGATATCAACAAAGAAAGTTAATTACAAATGCTAACTGATCAAACCATAGTCCATAACAAAATGTGAAATGTACCTATGACACACATCAAAACAAGAGACAGTTATTTCATAGATGTCAAGAAAAATGTCAAAAAGAAACAGAAAAAATTTTGCTTACATTTGAACAGGTTGATAGTAACAAGATTTCTTTCAGATTTGTTTCAAATTTTGGACATGTTTTGTCAGAATTTAGTTTTAACTTTTAGATCAAGGAAATTATGGAGGAGGAACCTGACATTCCCATTATGTTTTTGTATACAATGAATGGGAAGACGGAGGGACAGGGTACTATGTTGTCTTGTTTAGTGTTTTTACTATTAACTGTTCATTATCATTGCTTAAAAATAAAGTATTAATTTTATTTCCAATTTGATATTAATTTTTTGCTCACCTGAGCTGAAGCACACAGTATTCTTTTTGTACCATGACTTCTGATGGCTGGGAAGGATGATGGTAGGGATTTTAACATCAGTTGTGTTTGGGGAAACTTTCCAAAATGTGTTCAAGAACCATAGGGGTGCAGATTGTTGAATCTGTATGCAAGTATCCTCACTTACTTTAATCAAAGATTTGTTTATAGCATGATCCAACCCTTGGTTGCATGTTGAGGTAACAGATTTCCAAGACACACTAGGGTATTTTTTGTTTAATTTATGTGCGATCAACCTCATAAACTGTAATATCAAAAAAATTTCACTCCTTGCTTTTAAGTCTTCAGGTGAGCAATGTGGCCCATGGGCCTGTTGCTTATGTTACTTTGTGTTGTATTTCAATTTTGTTAATTGTTGCATAACACACTTTTGCTTAATATGTTTCCTGTGCTTGCTTCTATGAAGTAAAATGGAATATTCTGTCATAGAGTCCTTAGCTAAATAGATTTGATATTTTATTTTTAAGTCTCACCATGGTTGCGGGACATATGTCATGATGTTGCGAAGCAAATGACCTCTGCCAGCATGGAGCACCATGCTGAAATGTTGCTATCTTCTAAAGGTATTTCTCTTTTCTATCATTTATTTACCGATATTGACCTGGAGTTTACATAAATGTTTAGCTAACCTGGCTCAAATTAACTCTTATGATCAAAGTTTTTCTGAGTTATATAAATTTTACTGCAATTAGTGAAACATTATCAAATATTTTTGAAATTTAATGTAAAGGTGGGTCCACATGATTGCACAATTCTAGTATTAGCAAGGTGATTCCATTGAGTGTTGTGGACTATGTCAAAATCTTAATCCAATGATTGGTAGTCTGTATTTTCTTTGATCTGTTTTCTTTTTTTTCTCTCTTGAAATTTGCTGTATATGAATTTGAAAAAAATTTGATTATGTTACATTTTCACACCTACAATACTTTTGAAATTTGAATATTAACTAAAGAATATCAACTCTCTCTTTCCCTCCCTCTTTATTTCTCAACCTGTAGAATTAGTAGGCTTATATGGTTATAATGATCAATAGAGTATCGAACACCAACTCCAGAAGAAGACTGGAGGGCTTTGTTGTCAGTAAATGCAGAAAGTACTCCAGAGTCAGTGCTGCGGAGATTACTGCCTCTTGTTCTGAGAGGGATATTGAAAGGTACAGTATATAGCTAGAAATTTGTTGATCAAGAAATGAAGTATTTAAAATATTGTATGTGAACAAACCTGCTTATAATATATACATGTATTATAAAACTTTGTCTTTCAATGAGCTTACTCTGAGGAAACAATATATTTGGGTTATTTTGGTCTATCCTCCTTTTTCTTTTACTCTTTTAATAATGCCTGTTACGCACACTCATCCACAGATCTAATACTAATATAAAACATGCTTACATTGAAGTGTCGGAGACAATTCAAATTTCTTTTGAATCATTAGTTATTTTCATCTATGAGGGAGATGAAAATCACTTATTGTTTTTCATATAAGCTTGCTAGCTATTACTGTTTTGACTGTTTTATATGTTTCCTTTATGAATTATTATCTCAGTCTGTTCTTACATAGCAAAATGTATTTGGAAGTGTAAGAAACCAGAGGGCTGGCCTGATGATGTGAATTTCCAGGACCCAAATAGAACCAGTAAGAATTAACGTATTAAATGTTACCAATTAATCTATCAAGATGAAGCTACATTTTTCGTTTATTATGTACCGGTAGTGATCATAATTCTGTGGATTGTATGTGCTGAAAATAAATGACATAGTCTATCGATAGTTAAACACTAATAAGAACTTGATCAGGACATAATGGTATAAATGGACTGATTTTAACCAGTGCATCTATTTTTAAATCCTTTATAATGTATTTAGTTGCAAAATACTCTAACATTTATGGTCCGATGGGTCTCTTTATTTGATTTATAGTCAATAATCACAAAATATCAGCAGAAGAATTGCGACGGGTGTTCATTTGTTTGCAGACATCACATAATATAGTAAGTAATTTTCAAAGAATAATTCTGATGAAGAAATAAAAAGATACATTTATATACATCATTTGATTTGGATAATGATTTATGTCAATCACATATATTTTTCTGAATGAAAAAAGGACATTGAGCAAGGGAATGGAGAGAATCCAGAGGATGCCTCTGTCTACTTAGAAAAGGTACTTCAGTATTTGACAAATCTTCCTTTATCTTAAGTGGATAATGCTGTGTTACTTAGACAGCAGAGGTAGTATTAAAAAATGAGTATACTTTTATCTAGACTGTAGATTAGATTAATGATGGACAACACACCTTTATAATAGCCAGCTTTCTTTTGAAACATCAACAGCAAAATAAATATCAGTAACCTCTTTCTTTTCCTTCTACTCTATTATTACTGATGGAAAATATCATAATGTTAACTCTGTTCAAAAATTTGAAAGTAATGACTTTTGCCTCTGATAGACCAAACTCATGTCTGGTAAAGATTCAAAGGTACATGTATAGGGATAAGTTGTAATCAGCAGAAGTACCCGGATAAAGAAAAAAATGCATGATATTTTCAATACACAATTTCTTCTGTATTTAAATTTTACATGTCTTTTTTCTTAAGGAGAACCTTTCAACATACACCATTGAAAGACTTCTGAACAAAGTAACATTTGAATTTCATAATTTATAGTGAATTTATGGGAATGCAATTTGTTAATATTGAATATATGATTTGATTGATTAATTATATGATAAAGTTAGATTTAAAATGAAAAGTTTGATATGCATATACGTCTTTGACCTACACTGTAGGGGAAGTTCAGTGACGTTCAGTCGAAATTGTTAAAGAGCAATGCACCTGATGTAGTTGCATCCATTGTCACAACACATTACACCACTAAAATGGTGAGGGAAGGCTTTTCATCCCCCAAAACCTTTCCATTGACTTTGGTTCAACCCAGGTATATATACCAAGTGAATTTTATATGCAGCTATTGAGTGTGCATTAATACTGGTTGTTGTATTTTGTTGTGTGCTGCACATTTATTATGTATTAAACATGTCTGTTTTAATATAGTACTATCAAAAGAGAAGGGTGGGCAACCCTGATAGGGTGCAGTACCATTGAAGAATGCGTAAATATGTATGCTCCATGCAGCCCAGCCCATCTGGATCTTCTGTGCAAGGTCCATGGGCAGATCCACATTGACCATTATGTGCAACAGGTTGTTTTTTTTAGGAATATTAATTTTTATTTTGAAACATAAAATGTTCCATTTGAGTTTTGAATTTTTTATAAGGTAAGTCAATTTTTATCCAAATTCTGTACTTTTAAATAGTATGAGCGCATAATACGGAGTGATAGCCTGGGGGAAGTTGAGGAGATTTACAAACTCTTAGATATAAGGGGAAATTCTGACATCAATAAGAGTTTTGAAGAAGCCTTGATGGAACCTAAGGGTAAAGATTACAATGAAGTTAATGAAATGTTATTGTGCCAATTCAGTTTTAAAGTCTTTTACATAGCTTGTGTCACCATCTAGTCCTTGAAAATTCCTTCATTTCATACTGAGTTTCAGATTTCTGTTAAATTTCTGATACATAAGTAATGTATTTTTATTTTATATTTAGCATGCTTTCCTTTTGTCTTGTTTGTTTCTGCTCTTTATGCTCTGTGTGGTTCATATTAGGACACTTCAGGATGCTGTTATTAGCAGGCTGTCTCGCGTGCAACATTTCCCTGCATGTTAATGAAACTGAAATAAAATTCCCACCCTGTCCTTGCCTGCACTCTGCAAGAACTACTTTGACCATTTTCTCCATAGATGGTCATTTCAATTTGTCTGTGCCAGTTTCCACGATTGCAGGTGATTGTTTTCTTTATCAAAAGTGCCATTTCGTTTGCAAATTTTTTGTTATGCATACATGTTTGCAATGAAATAGTTCTTTTGTTTACCGTACTACAGCAGATGAAGAACCAAGTAGAACAGGGAAGGAAAAACAATATGCATATTGACTGCATACTTACTCTCTGCTTTTACTAACCTCTTTTAACATGTCTAAGTGTTATTCTAATGATATGCACTTCACTCAGATGCAGTTTGAATGATAAAAATCATATACTTATTAAAGGATATAAAAGTGCCAGCAAACCTGTGATTGAGTTGGAGAGATACAGACTCCCAGGAATGGAGAAAAGAGTGTGAGGATCTTTCTGGGTGTTTCTATATTGTTTTGAGTTTTTTAGTTGCTTTCAAATACTTCCTTCACATTTATTTGTTGTTGTTGGGTTTTTTTTCAATTCATTTTGATGGTTATGAATTCCTATTTTTTCCTAAGTTAGATTTGGATTAACTGAAATCTCTCTCTGATTGCTTTGCTGTATCATAATATTCATGTTGATGATTCAGTAAAAACTCCATAATAAGGAATACTTTATGGAATGATTTGAAAATCCTCTGCCATAACATTGAGAACCAGTGTTATTGGATGCAACTGCAACACTAAACAGATGACATGGGTAATCTTTACATCTCTAAGATCTACAAATACAAAATGAAATGTGTGGAGTATGCATGTACATATATAAAAGATAAGATGCTAAACCATCTCATTTCACAAAACAATGAATCAGTTTTATATGATAGATAAATTACTTAATATATACATGTAGATGATTGTTTTACTTGTAGTCATAGAGTAGAAATGGGGATTGACTTATATGAAGTTGACATCCGGTCACTCAACCCTATGAGGTGGCTGACAGATGCTGTTATAGATGTTGTAGCAAGGTAATAATATGAGTCACGGATCTATTGGACATTCAAAATGATTCCCAAAGTACTTTTTGTTTCTGTCCAAAATCTAGTGAACGCTTATCTTGTATGGTTTATCAGATAGACATGAAACTTTGTACAATGCTTCATTGACATTTGTAGATGTGCATATTGTCAGAACAAGGTTATTCCATTGTTATCCTTAAATTTTAGTGGATCTAGGAAAGATGAATGGTGTAAAATAGCTTGTGAACACTTCTCCTATATGGGTTATCCGATTTACTTAAAATTTTGTACAATACTTCATTATCATTTAATCATCTTGACATTGTTCTTATCCAGGGATCTGATATATTCCTATATTTTACTTTGGATCAAAGTGGAGTGTTTTATAGCTTCTTTTTTTCATGTACAAGGGTATGTTTCACTTTCCTACAGGTACTTCAGTATGTACAAGAATGATGTTGGTCATATCAATGTTGAATCTTTTCTCCATCTTTTTCTCAATGCACAAAGTGCAGTTTATAGTGTCTGTTGTCCTACTTACTGCATTGTGTCACATCCAACAGGAATATATTTACTTTAGGGGTTGGAATCTGAACCATTAATCAGAAAATTATGGGGGTTGGGATGGCCCTTGGACACTTGCTCAACAGAATACTCAATGCATCTTGATATATGCATCAGGAATATATATGGTTTAGTGTACTGTATATTATATGGTAACTATATTCATTAAAAAGCAAAGACTTGCATGTAATTATTACTGTCTTATGATGACATCTAGTTTAAATCTGTAGAACTCCTCTTATTGTATTGTTTGATTTGTAGAAGAATGAAAGAACAAATCCCCTCAAAGAATGTGTACATCTTAGAAACATTCTTTGCACAGAAATTGCTTGTCAAAGGAAAGCTGTAAGTTGTTATAAGTATTATGTAGCACATATTCTAAGAATACCCAAAATTGAAAACCATGTGCCAGAAGCCTTCTTGTCTTACATATACTTTTTTGATTACCCGTTAAGAATGGGGATTACTTTACACAAATGCGTTTGCTCATGTACAAATGATATAAGAAAATATAATCTCAAACTTTGTAATTATATGAATTATATTTGAGAATGAACTCTGCAGGATAAGACAAAATATGATAATCTAGTTTGGGATTTTAATCAGGGTCTCCTGAGTCTTTTGTCAGGTAGCACTAATATTTGGGCCTATGTTTTAATGTCACATATAGCTATTAAGAAATATTATTCTCTGAATATTGAAAAGAAAATTTAATACATGCATAGTCTGATTTTATTGATAACAGCAACCGTAGACCCCTGGACATGACAGGATGTAATTACTTGGGGGTGGAAAATGTCCTTGCTGCTTTAGATGTGGATTTAGAGAAAGGAGCCATCCTCATTGTACCAATCAGTAACATGTATTACAGTTATTTCGTATTTGTAACAATTTTATACAGTAGGAGTTGTCCGTGGAAATGAAAGCATTTGAGTGAAAATATTAGAAAAATTCTTCAGCTGAATGTACAGTGTATAGTGAATCTGAAAATCAAATATGGTTATTTATGTACATGTGTGAAAAGTAAATTGATCAATCTCACAAATCCTATAAAGAATGCAAAGTCAAGAACAGGGCAAACACGTACCCCTATAATATTGATTATCATTGTATGTAGATGTATGTAGTTTCATAATAGGCAGTTATGTTAGTAAAGGTGCACATATTTTGATGAAGAAATATCTTTTTCATATGCCACTTCCCAGTCTATCCTTAATGTTATATTTAATATTGCAGTATTAGACCCCTTAAATACATGTGGTTTAATTTTGCATAATTATCAGAGGATAATACCTCAATTTGAAAGATATTAAGAAATATTCTGAAAGATTGCAACTTATTTTCTCACTCCCTGTTGCATGTTTCACCCCCTCCCTTGTTTTAGACTTCTTAGGTGATAACAAGTATTTAAAAATGCTAATGAGTTGTACTGCCCAAAGTTGCATTAATTGAATAAGCTATTCATTTTATATTAAGGTTCCACAACAGAGGAATAGTTTTGACTGTGGGGTATTTCTCCTTTCCTATATCAGAAACATTCTTCAGGTTTGATTTTATCTATTGACTTTGATAAAATATTATTATCAATAAACACAATTAAGATGCAATTACTAATAACTGTCAATGAACTTTTGTTTAAAATTTCAGAACCAGTCAATTGCAGATGTTGAGAATACCACAATATTGATCAGGAACGAGGTGTCGAATTTGTGCTTATCAAAATAAAGTTAGAAATTATAGAAACTACCTAATGCAAGGCGAAGATAACGAACAGTGATCAATCTCATAACTCCTACAAGCAATACAAAATAGATAGTTGGGCAAACACGGACCCCTGGACACACGGATTATAAAACGTAAACTGACCCAAACCAGGTTATACTCATATAACTTGCCCCAGAATTAAAGTCATTCCTTAAATAGAGTTATCATTCATTTTACATGGTTTAACTCCTGATTGCTTAGATGTTTTTCACTATGTTCACAAAATTAGCAGTAGATCTAACAGATTAAGATCTATTACAATTACACTTATGGTATAAAATGCCAGAATTTTAAAATATAACCCAACATTGGAAACCTTATCAGTATCTTAGAATTTTTTTAACATTGGAAATGAAAACACATACATTTGTTTTTGTTTTCAGTATTATGTCTGTAGATAGGATATGTATGTAACATAACTTCATATACTAATCAATATTATACCTGTATAATACTTCTGTCTATATATGTGTTTTCAGGGGATAGTGTAAATTAGTACTATACATGTAATTGTGCTATTATGTATAAATAAAGGACATTATTGTCATTTTCTATCTGAATGCCCTGGTACAATATATGTTATCTAGTTTTGACAAGTGCATAGCAAGTATTTTTATGTGAAGAGTAAGGGGAAGCCTTAGTTCAAGCAAAATAGAATATGTTCATTTTGATTTTATGAAATCATCACTAAGTGGTAGTCTCTTTCATTTACCATATAACAATGTGTACCTGATGTTCTCATCATGCATGGACAATTTTTTTTCATGTTGAAGGTTTAATTCTATGGACTTGTGTCATTTTGTTTCAAATTTCGTAACACCATGTTTACATTCAGCTATGAAATTCTTCTGGTGGCTTGTTAAAATCCTTTTCTGAAAAACCCAGCTGTAGGTATTTCTTGAATTCTGGACAGTCCTAGTTTTATGTGTTGACTGAGCACATAAGAATATTACTATCTAGCATATTGTACATCACTTAAAATTACAATATTATTTTATAAAACTGATGCACATTTTGAATTGAATAATCATGATATTGTATCTTTTCTGCATCTACTTTGTTTGACCAACCTAATGTTAAACAGAATATACATGCATGTAAATATGTATTTCATGTACCATTCCATGGTTTAATGAGGTAATAAACTACATTTAAAACAAAGCATTGTGAATTGTGTTGAACCAATATGTGTGTCCTGGAAGGAAATTTAATGACATAATTTAGTTCCTTGATTTTACACTATCAGATCTGTGTAAGTGGATTTATTACTGGGAAAAAATTGTTTAAAGGAAATATAACAAGAGGCCCATTGGCCACACTGCTCATCTGAGTCGCTTAGGCCCTGCTGTGTTGTGATTTTTAAAAGGTTATTTATCTATCTTTATTCCCATGAAAATGTTTGACCCTATATGTGGTGCTCACTAAGCCCTGAATTAAAGGCCACGACATAACCGAACTTAATTCACACAACATGATATGCCTCATTACCAATATCACTAACATAAGCTTGTCGTTCTTGGGAAGGTTGAGGTCATAGATCATGGTATTATGAACGGTCTAACCGTGTATAAAATATGATAGCTCTTGGGGGAGTGGGGGGGGGGATAATGGATAAAAGAATTTTCTTCCAACTACATTCGCCATGGATTAAATAAACTTACTAATTGGATCCACACAACTTGGGAACTTCTGCATTATGAAAAAAAAAAAAGTGGCGATTTTAGAACTATGGGTACAACGCCAAGTTGACTCTTGATAAAAACGCCCAGTTACCGGGACGATGACGGTGCAATAACTCTTGATAAAAGCGCCCAGTTACCGGGACGATGACGGTGTAAGAACTCTTGATAAAAACGCCCAGTTACCGGGACGATGACGATGTAAGAACTCTTGATAAAAACGCCCAGTTACCGGGACGCACGGTTCTGAAACAGAGTTAAAGAAATACCAGGTTGTGGATGAATGAATGAATTTATTTCTCTCAGTTGAAAATTATACAACATAGAGAACATATAAACAAGAACAATTAAATACAAAAATTATGCGCAAACAGAGTAGAGAAGATACTGTTTATATATACATGTATTGATTTTCAAATATCATAATGATATGGGAACTAGTAGTTGCATTTCATTTATTGACTCTAAAAGAGCAATCTGAACACATTCAAAGAAAACATAGTAAGCATTTTCAGCTTATTATGTGATGTTTGTGGTCACCCTGATCACAAAGATCACAAGTAGCATAATCTCGTAGATATTATTATGTAAGTCATAATTTAAATTACTAGCATTACTTCTCAATTGGCATTACAACATGTCTGCATTGCGTTTACCATGATTAAACAGTTTATTTGTTTTATTGTAGTACATGATTTTTAAAGCAGTTTTAAAATATGTAAGAGTAGGGAGGTTTCTAATATGGACAGGTAGGTCATTCCATAGTTTAATTGTTGAAGGTACAAAACTATTGATATATGCTAAGGTCCTAACTTGAGGAAGAATACATTTAAAATTATCATAATTTCTCGATTCATATAAATCTTGAAAAGGAATGAAAGGCATCAAAAGTTCTTGGAAGATATTGGGGAGCAATTCCATATGCTATTTTGTAAAATAAAATAATCTTATGGACCTTTCTTCTGGTTGATAAGCTACCCCAGCTTAATTCATCATATAGTACTGACCTAGGAGAATTTACTCTCATTCCAGTAATTATTCTTACTGCAGAAACCTGAACATTCTCAATTAAATTGGATTCTGTTTATTACCATATTCAATAACAGAGCAAATAAAAGAAAAATGAATTTTTATCAGAGATTGTCTATTTAGAGTATATTTCGGCATACGTAAGATGTTTAGTCTATTAGATGCCTTTTCATGAATATCTAATATATGTGATCTCCAAGTGCCATCAAATCGAAATTTTCATCCTAAATGGGTGTGATTTTCTGCATTCATAACTTCTGGACCATTATAACCAAATCTTACTTTAGGAAGTGATATGTGTTTCCTTATGGGCATTTAGATTGATTGTTTTGTTTTTTAATTGTGGATTAAAATCCACAACCCATTTTATAGACCATTGCTTTATTTTCTCAAGATCATTTGTTAATGAATTAGCTGTTGCTATTATGCCATCATCAACAATAACATACAAAGAAGTGTCATCCGCAAAAAGTCTTACACTATTTGATAGATCATCAGATATAATAAGAACAAAAAATGGCCCTAAAACAGTAGATGTGTGTGTGTGTGTGTTTTACAACATATGCATCGATGGGTATCCACCCATATATCATCATCTTCACGACAGTTCCCATGAACTACAACCACCCAAACCAGAAAAAATCAGTACAATACAGAAAAAAAAAATCACTTTAGTATCTATGATTGATTGGCAAAGTATGTCACAGTTTCTGCATAATATTGTGAAAATTTTCAATTAAAATGATTTCCAGAAAAATAAATCCAATTTAGCTTCCAGTGCATCATTAAAAATATATATCACGATGACAATATAAAAAACTCTCGGTAGAAACGCCCAGTTACCGGGACGATGACGATATATAAACTCCTAGTAAAAACGCCCAGTTACCGGGACGATGACGGTGTAAGAACTAATGATAAAAACGCCCAGTTACCGGGACGACGACGGTGTAAGAACTAATGATAAAAACGCCCAGTTACCGGGACGATGGCATGGAATTATAGCTTCATCATTGCTTGATTTGTTCACCCAATATATATGCAAAATGGAACAATTTAATAAAATTCAAAGAACTAAACCGATATGATATAAATGAACAATTTTACATTAGGTACTAATTAATAAGGAAAAAATTCTCAATAATCAAATGGTAATTCCGAGTTTCAAATCCTTCGGTTTGTTTGTTGTTTATGGTGGGGTTGTTTTGGTTTTTTTTGGGGGGGGGGGGGGATGTGTGTGTTTTCTTTTCCTTTTGCATGCCCCCCCCCCCCCCCCCCCCCCCCCCGTTTTTGCTTTCTGTTGTTGTTATGTTGCTGTAAGCTGTAAGACCCTAAAAATAACAACTTCTCGATTAGTAAATCTTCAAAACTAACAAAGTATACTCTCTCTCTCTCTTTTTCTCTCTTCTCTCTCTCTCTCTCTCTCTCTCTCTCTCTCTCTCTCTCTCTCTGTGCTGCATTTGACATAAAAGTTTGCAGAAGACGTAAAATGCCTATTTTCTGTGAAAGTTTTTTGCATAAAGAATCAATGTGTACAGACCAGGTTAGACATTCATCTATTTGTACACCAAGAAGTTTGGCCATTTTAACAGTATCTAAAACAATATCTCCTAACTTGATACACATTGTGTTTAGTATGGAGCGCCAAATTAACATAAACTCAAATCATTGAAGACATCTTTAATTATTTGAAGATATCATTAATTCAATTACTGCTCTCTTTAATTGAAATAATGCGCGCATTAAATCAATTATAGCTCTCCTCCAATAATTAATGCACGCTTCAATCCAATTATTGCTCTCATCAATTAAATTAATGAGCACAACAATTGAATTAATGAGAGCAATAATTGATTTAATGCGCACATTAATTCAATTATTGCTCTCTTCAATTGAATTAATGAGAGCAATAGTAGATTTGATGCGCGCATTAATTCAATTATTGCTCTCTTCAATTCAATGGACGAGAGCATCAATTTTGTGGAAATATTGCTCGCAATAATTTGATGTTCTCTTTAATTCAGTTGAAGATATCTTTAATTATTTACAATGCGTTTGTATAAGGAATTAGTGCGATCATCAATTCTTTTAAAGAGAGCAACAATTAAATTAAAGAGATCATTAATTCAATTGTGAATATGTTGAATGGAAAACGTCTTTGATTATATAGTTGCTAATATTAATGCGCTAATTATAACAATGATTGCATCTCTTCAATTGAATTGTAGCGCGCATTAGTTCAACTGTTGATATATCATTAACTCATTTGAAGAGATCATTAATTCAATATTAAAGCGCGCATCAATTCAGCTGACGAATTAATGCTATCATCAATTCAATTTATACGCGCAATAATTCAGAATTGAAGATACCATTAATTATTTGAAGAGATCTCCAGTTAGATTGTTGCGCGCATCAAATGAATTGATGATATCTTCAAATAATTGAAGACATCTTCAATTATTTGAGTTTATGTTAATTTGGCGCTCCATAGTTTCGTGTGTGTTTTATGCATTGATAGATTTGATGGCTAACTCTCTGTTCATCATGCAGTGGCCCAAATTGGTTGAATAAAAATTCTTTACAAATATGACACATACTTATCATTTAATTGTAATATTGGTGAGTGTGTTTTGTTGATGAATATGTTCAATTTGTTACTTGTAATTGTAATGTGAAAGGAAAATATGAAAAACCTCTTTTCCGGAATTTGTCATACATTTAAGGTTTTATTTTTAGTATGTTCTCCTCCATGTTTTTCCCGCTGGTATTTACAGCTGCTCAACTCAGCCTCAAGTTTTGCGATGATCGTGCCTCTACCGTGTAAGTTTTTGCTTTAAACCATATATATTTTGAAGTTAGTTGTTTACATAATCTATATACAGCTTCTTTTCCGTAAGTGTCCAATTTCTTCATAGAACTTTTCAGACTTGAAACGCATTGTTTACCTTGAAGACATCAGTGATCATGATAGGGTTTTGACACAATCTGAGCATAAACTGAAAGTTAAAATGGAAGTGTGAAATACAACTAACCTAATTAATATTTCGTAAGTCCGTAACACTGCAAACAGGTTTTCAAATTTTATTGTATCAACAACATGAGGACAAGAAAATACAGTAAATTGGTTAACATGTATAACACAACAAATACTGTGATATGTTAATTCACAGGGTCACATGACACAATGATATGTAGCATCTCACCTGTATTACTTTTTTTTTGGAGAGCTTCACAATTTTAAACCAATGATGAAAATTCATGCACCTAAATAATTTGTGAAGAAATCTTTACAATCTGAGGACAAACATTTGCATGAAAAAATTGAATGTTTTACCTTTATTTCATTGGAAAAGTGTTCAAATATGTAAGTGAAGTATGTATATTTTAAAACAAACGTACCTACAACTTAAATGAATACTGATCAGAATGTTTTTGTGTACTCCTAGTTGAATTATTTGAAAGAAAAAAAATAATTTCCGTTCCTCATTCCAGTTAGAAGTGAAGAGAGCAATGTAGTTGATTGGGAGATTTGGATAAAGAGGAAAAAAAATTTATGCAACCAACTTTAAAAGAAATAATCAAGATAACTAAAAATTATATCTGACAAGAAGCTCACACACAAAATAATTAAAATTAAGTATTTTGAATAATGTTAAATACTGTATAATTTAAGTAAAACTGCAGTTATTACTCATGAAGCAATATCTTGAATTCATGCTTTCCAGTGAGTGATTAGGAAAAGAGAAAAAAAAACTTGAAAACTACCCAGTGAAAAAACTTATTGATGAAGACACATTTAACAAAAAAATTAACTAAAAAAATCAACAAATTTTTGGAAATCTTTTTCACATAATCACTTGTTAGCATTCTGTTTTCTTTTATTAAGAACCCACAGGTAGAACTTGCAATGAAGATGAAAGTTGTAATTTGTCATGTAAGAAAGCATTGATTTAAGTTTTCCTAGGGAACTGTTGCATTGCTCTGCAGCCTGACTGTTTATGGTATTGAATTGCACATATTCATTTAGGTTGTACCCATCATTACACCCTCGATGGTTAAACCAATGCAGTCGATCGACTAGAAACCATGTGTCTTTGAAGAAATCAGGATGCCTGTTCAGACAGTAGGAGTGCATCCTACAAGCGTTGTCGTAAATGACCATAGATGGAGCTGTAAGGATAAAGTAAATACATGTAATTTCTCAAAAATGTTTTGTTCTTTTGGGGATGTATCAGTAAGTAACTTCCTATACATAAACATATATATTATTATATTATATTATTATTATAATATACATATATATTATTTCACATTTGCTATTAATAATAGCAGTGATGAGAGAAAGATAATGGTGGATTTTAAGCATTAAACATTGAGATCTTGATGAGATAATGAATGTGGATCATTACTCAGAAAATTAAATACATTACCTTTTTTGAACCGAGTTAATATCAATGTAAATGGAACATTTGGAGATTCACTAGAATCCATCAACTCATATCCATAGCAAACTCCTGAAAATAATGATACGTTGTAATTATATTTAGAAAGTGGAAATTTGGTATGTTGAATGTTTACAGATAGATTTTAAGCTAGTAATACTATTAACTAATACTTAGGTGACAAATAAGGACTCTGAGCCTCTTGTTTTAAGATGGAAAGGAAATATTGAAATATTTAAGAACATGTGCAACATTTCTAAAATTATATAATTTTTTGTGACATTTCATACTGTCTATATTGAGAAGAAACAGGAGAAATTTTAGAGAAAGTATCAGAAATGTTGCAGATGTCCTTAAAAGACATTGCTTCTATCATTGATTATTTTAAGAAATCATGTCACTCGTATTTCCAGTTACATCAAGACATATACCATGTTCACAGAAGAGGCAGAAAACACCAGGTAGCAAACTAGGGTGTCCTTTGCTCTTTGTGCATTCGTATTTGCCCTTTTTATTAGTTGTAAAATCCATCTTGTAGGTCCCTCGAGATCTTAATGGTAGGAGTGATGGGAAAAAGCTGTCCTTGAGAAGGTGATTGTCCATCAAAGAAGTGGCAGTGGTGTTTTCAGGATAACTGTTTGCTGCTTTTTCAACTAAGGACTCTAGCAATTCCACCAAATGGTATGGGGTATGGTTGATTGAACACACCAACTTGTAAACCTGCAAAATTTGATTACCTTTACAGAATTCATTTTGTGCAATTGTTTGCAATTCCAATACTCATTTAAATAATCATTTAAAGACATGTAATGAAATTGAGGTTCTCATGAAATATACCAATGGTAACTGCATTTGCAGCTCCTCGAGTAACTCTGGCGATGACTTTGGATCTTTTATTTTCATTTTCTGTATGATCCGTTGTAGGTGGTCAGATGGATGGAACATGCCACATATTGGACTGTCCAAAGCCAAATTTTTTAGGAAGGGTCTGTATGGTGGTGGTGCTATTTCAGACCTCCCAAATGACTGCACTAAAGCCTGGAGCTCCTTGTTGTGGTATCCAAGGAGGTCAAACAGTTTTGTTACTTCTGCCTCTATCAGTGGTGGTTGCTCACCAGCATATCGCCTCAGCAGTAACCTGGTGTATGGATCACTTATCACCACTCTGTCTTTATGGGAGCTGTTCCAAAGGTAAATTAAATGCTTGATACCGTTTGTCTATCACAAAGTCTTGTGATTGCTTCTCATCCAATATAACATATCAGATAGACTTGAAACTTTATACAATGCTTCATTGCCAGTTGTAGATGTTTGTGTATTGTCGGAATGAAATCATGTGTAAGTGAATCATCATCTATTGCTATACAAAGTCACATACCTGTACGGAATGTGCAATACATTATCAGATGCCATCTGTTGTAGGTTGTTGGTCCAGGTTTTTAAATTTTTTCTGTGGGCTAATGTGGTGGCATCCATAATCAATCTATCTGGTGCTGACCCACATTGTATACATCTGAATCCCTCCTCAAAATTGATGGTGGAGCAGAGCTTCTCCAAGAAGCCATACCATGCAAATTTGAAATGTGCATATGAAAAGGTTTGCTGGAACTTCTTGAAGTGAGCCACCTTAAACGAAATTTTTACTAGTATATTTAACCTACATGTATGTAGACAAACATGGCACGAGCCTGGTTTACTTAACAAAGAATTGTGAGCTCTGTATCTCCCATGTACCTCGAGAACTGACATTCAAATATTTGCTGACCATTAGAAATAACTTATTGCAACATTCTATACATTAAAACTGAAAAAACAAATTTTGTAATTTTTTATCTAAAATTGTGTCCATGCCCCATTAACATATGTGGGTGAAGGGAATTTATGTTTGTTGAAATGAAGGTTAATTGTTTAAAGATATGGATGCTTGGGTTAATATAGAGTCTGTACATTTTTTGGTTCACCTGAGCTGAAGGTATGTTGAAGCCACAATTGGGGATCAATGCGAATATGTAAAGAAAATCTTTTTCTCAAGAATCACTGGGCTAGAATATGAAAGCAGAGTAGATTAAAATTTGTTCAGATCATGGCCCCTTGGGGGTAAGGTGGTGTAACAATAGGGGATCAAAGTTTTACATGCCAATATAGAGGAAATCTTCTCCAGAACCACTGGGCATATGTTAATTAATGAATTTGTTGTCAGGTTTAATAATTAAGTTTGATAATTAATGAATTTTCAGTTGTTTGAAAAGTTATTCCTGAACCAAGCTGCCTGTACTGTATAATGGTAGTTTTGCTCAAGCTTGTTTATTGCTAGGGACTGCTGCTCAGGTGAACGATATTTTGTATAGGCTGTTGTGTGTGTTTGTAGAAAATAGGCTGTATTTGTTTGACTTAACTGTTATTTGGTTTAGATGATACGTGTATTTGTGTTGTATAGATATATGTATATCGTCAAGATAAATTGATTTCATATTCACCTTGGCCACTACTACATAAAAGCGATGGATTTTATATAAAATCTCTGATTAGTTCATTTAAACATTATTGTCAATATGGTTAGTAATTGAATTATTATTGTATCGAATTCATTATAAGATCCACCTTGCACTTTTATGTCCTTTTTAGGACATACATGTATGCAATTCTCTTTACAAATGATTCAGAAAACAAAAGTATTGGGATATTATGTGAATATTTGTTTTATTTGCAACCAAAGTACTTTTTTATTCTTAGACTTTCAATTATTTTAATTTTGAATGTTGGCAGGGTTTTTTAGCTTGCATAAGCCCTCAGTGAATTTTGTATGTTGTCTTCTCTTTATCCACTTTTCACGTCTTCTTCAGAACCACTTTGCCAATTTCACTTTGCTCATTACAGTAAAATATTAATTACTGGCTTGTTTAAGCACTTCATATGAAGCATGATTTCACCATCGAAAGAGTGACACAAGATCCTAATTATTTTATATGAATTTTTATTTTCCCCCGGAATGATAAAAAAAGGTGTTTTGTTTGCAAATAAGATGTTCTAAAGTCCAAATTTCTAAGTGATTTGATGCTAATTGTTTGCATTTTTCATCAAGAAATTAGTTTTCTTTATAAATTCATTTAATTTGTAAACCTACATCAACAAAATGCAGTTTTCTGATTACAATGTTCTCGATGACAATTTTTTTTTTAAATTCCGATTGGGCTTGGTTCAAAATTGAAAATTTTTTCGCTTGGGGCTAGCTGTAATTGAGGCTATATATACTTTTTGGTTAACTTTATTGTTATTTAATATTTATTTGTATGTTAGATATTCAGAGGAAATTTATTGTCAATGATTTGTTGGAAAATTTATCCTTGGAAACATGACCATTGAAAATTAAATTAATTATTGAGTATGCATGTCTTTTGTTTTGACTTCTGTAGAAGATATCTTTAATTGTGATGTGAGTATGGATAATAAAAAGCTGCATTGTGTATCATGAAAAGCTGTGCACAATGCCTTGTGAAAAGCAATGTGTATCATAAAAGGCACTGTGTATCACAAAAAGATGTGCACTATTGTGAGAAGCTGCACTGTGTATCATGAAATAGCTAGTGTGTATCATATGTAAAGCTTCATTGTTTTGTGAAAAGCTGTTCACTGTATCATGTAAAGCTGCAGTGCATGTGTATCTTGAAAGCTGTGCACAATGTGTATTTCCGAAAAGCATTGCATCATGAAAAGCAGTATTTATCATGAAAAGATGTGCACAATGTGTATCGTGAAAAGCAGCAGCGTGCATCTTAATTTTTCAGCTCATTTTTAAGATTGGCCTTCTACTGGTATAATAAAAGGTATATTATCTTGTTTGTCATATTGGTATCATCATGTGATATGTGAATTCATTCAATACATTTTATCATACGGGTAGAAGGCCAATCTTTAAAGCTGGGGGGGGGGGGGGGGGGGGGGGGGGGGGGGGGGGGGGGGGAGCGATTGTTGTCGGTTCCTTTTTATTTCCGTGCAGTATCACGGGTAGTGTCAATACTAGTGGGCCCCCTTCCAGGTATCTGGCTGGCTGGCTGGCTGCATGCATGGCAGATCTCGCCTCAGATCTCCATTCTTTCCGGTCATGAGGGTTGGCAGTTGAGAGCTTCCATACTCTTCGATCTTTCTCCGTCAGCTCTCTCCAAGATAACATTGGCCGACCAACTCTTGCATAAATCAAGAGTTGAGATAGACAGGGAATCATCAAAAGGGGGGGGGGGATTAGTACCCATACTCCAGATGCCTGTGGTACACACGGGTTCATTAAAGATGAGTTACATTTTTTATATGACTGCTTCATGTAGAAAGATATAAGAAAGAAATATTACCCTTTGAACATCTACAATTCAGACTATGATATATCAAAGGAAAACCATTGTAAAGTACTAAGCAACCCTGTCAATGTAGTTCATGCTAGAAGGTTTTGTGAATTTTTACATGAATGTTTTGAATTGCGCACCAAAAGTAGAGTGCTATAACTACAGTTACGTAATATGCAATACTAAATTGCACACATAGTCTAATATCACGGTATATACTTGTATTTACAGATATGTAAATAAACTGTTAGTAATTAGTTTATTGTCATTATATAGGCCCTATTTCATATTGTGTAACATGATTGTATGCCAACATGCTTGGTGAATCAATAAATAATTGAATTGAATTAAGGGGGGGGGGGGGGGGGTAGTACCCATACTTAAGATATCTGTGATACGCACGGGTTCATTTTGTCATAGGCATACCTTTATTCATTATAACGAGTAGATATCATTCCACCATATTTCAAATCGTGAAGAAAGACAACTCACATTTTTGGTGAATATAAATTTAATATAATTATTCATATGAATTATAATCACAAAATTCTCACGTAGAACACACCGTTAATGATAAGGTGGGTGTAGATAATTTATATATATAAACACAAACACCGTATAATAAACATGATAAATGACTGTTTCAATCAATAAAAGAGACATTGTATTCCGTGCGGATGTGTCCAACCAGTTACTGGGACATATTGAGATCGGTTAAATCCCATTAACCGGGATGGTATAACAAACTACAATGTGCAAATGCTCAACTACGGATGACGAAGATCCAATTTCAAATTTACATTAAATAAATAATGCATTCACTTGTTACGCATCTGCACAAACATATATTCCATATACATCTTACGCAATTCAAATGACGAATATACCGTTATGCACTACAAATGTCAAGATAACGATTAACATTTTTCTATTTACATTGAACCGATGGCGCATTTAGGAACAACAAATACATAATTACAAAGATAGAATATTGAACCCTTTGGCTTTCCATACAAAGGGACCTAAACATACTGTCACAACAACCAAAGGGACCCAAATATACTATCATAACAATCAAAGGGACCCAAACATACTGTCATCACGTGGCGAAAAGACGACAAAATACTGATTTCCCCATTATTTTGCTAACTGATTTTCTACGGGGAGGGGAAGCCAGAGTCCACTTCAAGTAAGGAAAAAAATGGATTTAGGGTACTTCTGCCCAAATCTCAATATCCTATACATCGTAGAAAGAGGGGGGGGGGGGGGGGGGGATGTTGGTTCATTGCACGTATTCTTCAATTCAGTACTTCAAACATCAACTACCTTTTACTACTACTTTAAAAATGAAAGGGGGGGGGGGGGGATCAATCGAACTATGCATGTAGAAAATATGTGATTTGTATACACATATAAAAATAACGTGAAAAGGGAAGAGACCAGAGCCCATGCCCACCCCAACCTCGAATTCAACATGCCTGGTAATACAATTTTTAAAAAGGATTTCTTCAGAAGAATACAAGTACAAAAGAACTATGATTTGATTTTAGATGTTTCCTTTTTGTAAATGCAATTAATAATTATCGAAAACACAGCAAATTTCATATTGAATTCCTAGAAAATTAGATAGCAAAATAATGGGAAAATCTGTATTTTGTCGTCTTTTCGACTTTTTGTTATTTCTAGGCGAAAAGTCGCTAATTATCGTTTTGTCGTATTTTCGCCTCGAAATAACGAAAAGACGACGAATCAGCCATCATAGAAATCCTCTTCGAATACATGAGCGTACATGTACTTGCTAACTAGGAAATGATTTTATAATAATGTTCGTTACTGTTCTGTTCTTTACCGCATTTAACGAAACTCTCTGTGGATTTAACCCGAACTCACTGGTATTAAACTGATGATAGTAAAGATCGTTACTATCATCCCAAGATGGCGGAAGGAAATTCTTGTAAGACCACGTTTCCTTATTATATCTATTTGTATTGTTTATTTGCGAATGATATGTAGGCAAGAAATATCATACACAAGCAACAATTACGATCAGGTGTTATTTTATCTTTTATACGGCTCATATGAACAGAAAATTCGTCGTTGTAAAAACAGCGAGGATGATAGTAACGAAAGTTCTTACGTTACTATCATCATTCATTTCCGTTACTATCATCCTCGCTGTTTTTTTCAACGAATTTTCTGTTCATATGAGCCGTATAAAAGATAAAATAACACCTGATCGTAATTGTCGATAATGTATGATATTTCTTACCTACATATCATTCGCAAATAAACAATACAAACGTGGTCTTACCGGAATTTCCTTCCGCCATCTTGGGATGATAGTAACGATCGTTAAATATATACTTCAGATAACCAGTAGGTGCCACAACCTTCAGGAAAGTGCAGAGGGTTGCTTGTCATCAATAAGGAGTGCTGGAACAGCTTGATCATTTTTAGTTAAATATATACTTCAGATAACCAGTAGGTGACGGGTTTTTCCTGTTGCATAAACTGAAGCGAGTACAACTTTTAGCATGTTTCTAATCAGGTTAATAAGTTTATTTATTTTATTTTTATTGCGATTTCACTAAAATAGGGAGGTTTCAAAACTTTATGCATCTCGTAATGTAAATTTCTCATCTGTAAAGAAAATCCACGATTATTTCCATTAGACTCCCAACGATGTGTCAGTTCGTCTAGATTTTCTTTGTAATTAATCCAAAATATACTCTATATTTGAAAAGCATCTTATTCATCCAATTCTTTTTTTAAATATATACGTTTCTAAAGTTATTTGTTTATAGGAGAACACTAAATCTAAATATATCCATTAATATCGATAATAATTGAAAATATAAATAGTATCAATCACTTGATGAACTGAACGTTAAATTTAAATGAGATCGTTTGAAAATGTTCTTCACCTTGAAATAAAAGTTTTGGAATTCTGAAATGTTCGTTACAATAGGAACAGCATTTAAGAAATATATTTGGAAAATTCATCAATGCGTTTTACTACGTTTATATGGTGGATTTCGATTTGACATTGTGTAAATAAAATTTGGGCAAAACTCTATTGAATATAACAATTATAGTTGGATTATGCGCATATCAGTTAAATTTTGATTTCATAAATATACTTGGGCAGTTTATTTCCACTGTCAGTAGGAATCTGATATTCTGAAGTACTAGTCTGGGGTGTAAGTCACTTACATGATAGAGTATGTTAAATGCAGTCTGTGTCTCTTGTTGGTACCCACGGAAAGGTCTTGTCACAAGGAATACTCATGTGAAATATCAAAGCTCTATCACTTACTGTTCAGAAGTTATTAGCAAGGTTAAAGTTTTCAATAAGTAGGTCAAACTCCAAGGTCAAGGTCACGGGGTCAAAAATGTTGGTACCCATGGAAAGGTCTTGTCACAAGGAATACTCATGTGAAATATCAAAGCTCTATCACTTACTGTTCAAAAGTTATTAGCAAGGTTAAAGTTTATGACAGAATTACAGACAGGACAAAAACAATATGCCCCCCGATCTTCGATTTCGGGGGGCATAAAAAGAGGTCCAACAAATTTGTCCCCTCTTTTGTGAAATAAATTCTGCCAAGTGAAAGAAAAGATTTTGCTGTTTATTATTTTATTTTCCATAAGCTGTAGTTATCTTAAAAAATCATAAGAACTATTTACAAATGTTTTTTTTTTCTGACAAAATGATATATGGACAACCAAACCATCTCACATGTTAAATATTGAATAGCACTATAAATCATTTACATATTATGATGTTTACATGTCTCTATGGTCAATCTATGTACACTTGTTGAATATGAAGGCATTTCAATGCCATGTAACATTTAGGCTGTTCAATCCAATTCTGGATGATAAATGGCTATATTGCTGCACAGAAGACATACAGGACTCAGTACACAGGTGTTAATATCAGAGTTCTTGTATCAAGCAAACTATCTTTTAAATGAATAATTATTTCATTTGAAAGGACTAAACTGTTACAGGCATGTTCAGCCGCCTTATAATAATAGAATTAGGTATTTTTTCAATCTTATTCTCATACATCTATATATATAATACTCCCACACATCCTATTTAAGACATAGGTAATTCCCGCACTTTCAGTTTCACAATCTAAATATAAAACACATAACAAAGACCCATCATTACGCCAGGTGAAGTTTCACTTCCTCAAACATTGAGTGGGTGGTTCTACTTCCTGGTTTATATCTGCTTCCATAAACCAAGACAAAGCATACCTTGAATACCCATAGAATTAAATCTACTTTATCTTTGTTGGTTCTGACCTATTTTAAGGCCCACAGAATTTTCTAGTTGACTGCGTGCTCAAATCCTGCTGAGAATGCATGTATTATGGGTACACACATTTGTCTTGGGGTCTTTTCACAGCTCTCATATTGAGTTTAGAATTTCGCACGGGGAAACACTCTGCGTCTTGTGAAGAAATGAAATCATTACCCGCATTAAAACAATACAGTAACATAAACAATGCCAAGCACCAAGAGCAACCCTCAGGACTGATTCAGGGACTGAATCGCTGCCCGAGTCTCGTCTATACCTTGCTCACTTGAAACATTAACCATGGCGGCCACCGTAGGGTCAAAGTTCAGGTTTCCCAAGTTAGAACCAAAGCTGTCAAAGGACATATTTTGATCCTGGTCACCAAGATAAGTCTGAAACAGCAAGTCCACATTTTCATGATCCATGCCGGAGTTCTGAGGCATGGCGTGCCCTCCCCCCAACATGATGTTTTGAGCAGGAGTTTGACTTGTGTTGGAGGGCTGTGGCACAGACATGGCTGAACCAATTAAAGTCTGAATGAAGGTGTTTGCGTCTTTGTTGTCCATGGTGGTATTCTGGTTGATTCTGCTGCTGGCTTCCTCCTGGAGTTTGCGATACGCTATAGTCTGCAGCAGTTTGTTTTGAACATCGTCGGGGAGATTTGCCAGCTGTTGGCGGACACTCTCTGTGGGGGTTATGGTGACGTTTCCCATCGTGGTGTTATCGACTGTACGTACATTAAGGGAAGTCCCATCCTTTGTTGTTGTGACATTAGACACTGGAGTCATTTGATGAGCACCACCCAAAATATTATCCATGGAGTATGTTGGAAGGTCTGGAGCTACAAAGAGAGAATATTAAATAATCAAGAATTGCCAAATTTTACAATTAATTCTGAAAATTACCATATAAAACTTCATGAAATTAAAATACTTTTAATGTTTACATAAACCAATTTCAGGATCATTATTCCTTGGATACCAGTTTCCCAATAATCAATCAAGGTCAGCCTTTATATCAATATATATTTCTTGGGAACCAATTTCTTGCATCTTATAAATTTTTTCTAAATATTATAGTGGTGGTAAGTGGTTACTAGTGGTGGTGTGTGGTTATTATAGTGGTGGTGTGTGGTTATTATAGTGGTGGTCTGTGGTTACTCTAGTGGTGGTGTGTGGTTATTATAGTGGTGGTCTGTGGTTACTCTAGTGGTGGTGTGTGGTTATTATAGTGGTGGTGTGTAGTTACTCTAGTGGTGGTGTGTGGTTACTATAGTGGTGGTGTGTGGTTACTATAGTGGTGGTGTGTGGTTACTATAGTGGTGGTGTGTGGTTATTATAGTGGTGGTGTGTGGTTACTATAGTGGTGGTGTGTGGTTATTATAGTGGTGGTGTGTGGTTATTATAGTGGTGGTGTGTGGTTACTATAGTGGTGGTGTGTGGTTATTCTAGTGGTGGTGTGTGGTTACTATAGTGGTGGTGTGTGGTTACTATAGTGGTAATGTGTGTGGTTACTATAGTGGTGGTGTGTGGTTACTCTAGTGGTGGTGTGTGGTTATTATAGTGGTGGTGTGTGGTTATTCTAGTGGTGGTCTGTGGTTACTCTAGTGGTGGTGTGTGGTTACTATAGTGGTGGTGTGTGGTTACTATAGTGGTGGTGTGTGGTTACTATAGTGGTGGTGTGTGGTTACTATAGTGGTGGTAAGTGGCTACTATAGTGGTGGTAAGTGGCTACTATAGTGGTGGTGTGGTTACTATAGTGGTGGTGTGTGGTTTTTATAGTGGTGGTCTGTGGTTATTATAGTGGTGGTGTGTGGTTACTATAGTGGTGGTGTGTGGTTACTATAGTGGTAATGTGTGAGGTTACTATAGTGGTAATGTGTGAGGTTACTATAGTGGTGGTGTGTGGTTACTATAGTGGTAATGTGTGTGGTTACTATAGTGGTGGTGTGTGGTTACTATAGTGGCGGTGTGTGGTTATTATAGTGGCGGTCTGTGGTTATTATAGTGGTGGTGTGTGGTTATTCTAGTGGCAGTGTGTGGTTACTCTAGTGGCGGTGTGTGGTTATTATAGTGCTGGTGTGTGGTTACTATAGTGGTGGTGTGTGGTTATTATAGTGGTGGTGTGTGGTTATTATAGTGGTAGTGTGTGGTTACTATAGTGGTGGTGTGTGGTTATTATAGTGGTGGTGTGTGGTTATTATAGTGGTGGTGTGTGGTTATTATAGTGGCGGTCTGTGGTTATTATAGTGGCGGTCTGTGGTTATTATAGCGGCGGTGTGTGGTTACTCTAGTGGCGGTGTGTGGTTATTATAGTGGTGGTGTGTGGTTATTATAGTGGTGGTGTGTGGTTATTATAGTGGCGGTCTGTGGTTATTATAGTGGCGGTCTGTGGTTATTATAGCGGCGGTGTGTGGTTACTCTAGTGGCGGTGTGTGGTTATTATAGTGGTGGTGTGTGGTTACTATAGTGGTGGTGTGTGGTTATTATAGTGGTGGTGTGTGGTTACTATAGTGGTGGTGTGTGGTTACTATAGTGGTGGTGTGTGGTTATTATAGTGGTGGTGTGTGGTTATTATAGTGGTGGTCTGTGGTTATTATAGTGGTGGTGTGTGGTTATTATAGTGGTGGTGTGTGGTTATTATAGTGGTGGTCTGTGGTTATTATAGTGGCGGTCTGTGGTTATTATAGTGGCGGTGTGTGGTTACTCTAGTGGCGGTGTGTGGTTATTATAGCGGTGGTGTGTGGTTACTATAGTGGTGGTGTGTGGTTATTATAGTGGTGGTGTGTGGTTACTATAGTGGTGGTGTGTGGTTATTATAGTGGTGGTGTGTGGTTATTATAGTGGTGGTGTGTGGTTATTATAGTGGTGGTGTGTGGTTACTATAGTGGTGGTGTGTGGTTATTATAGTGGTGGTGTGTGGTTATTATAGTGGTGGTGTGTGGTTACTATAGTGGTGGTGTGTGGTTACTATAGTGGTGGTGTGTGGTTATTATAGTGGTGGTCTGTGGTTACTATAGTGGTGGTGTGTGGTTACTATAGTGGTGGTGTGTAGTTACTATAGTGGTGGTGTGTGGTTATTATAGTGGTGGTGTGTGGTTATTATAGTGGTGGTGTGTGGTTACTATAGTGGTGATAAGTAGTTACCTTCCTGCTTGATTCTGGATTTGGTAGCTTTCAGTTTCAATCTTTGTTTGATGTCATCTCCCGACACATTGACTGAAATAATTACATTAAAACCTATAACTCTAAACATTTTTTTGATTATGACTAAAAATCTTAAATTTTTGTTTAATTCAAATTCTAATCATCAAATGAGAAATATTTCAAGTAACAGCTGTGTTGAGGAACACATTTACGTCTGACTGAATCCCGTTGTATGCTGGGAGAAGGGAAGACTTTACTTACGATCAAATCCCCAGTTCTTCAGCTGGTCAGCCTTCCTCTTTCTCTTCTCCATGATTCTGTCTGGATCTGGTCAAAAATCAAAATCAACATCACAGTCATTATCACAATAACTTCTCTATAAGTTTACAAAGTAATTACAAAGTAAAATAAAATTGCACAGACCTGTGTGTGTGTGTATGTATATATATATATATATATATATATATATATATATATATATATATATACACACTGTTAATGGGTATTTTTTCCTGCAGTTGTCCATTTTTTGTGGAATTTTGCAGATGGGAAAATTACGCAAAAAAAAAAACAATCGTAAAATATATTTATATGCACATAGGTACATATAAGTATAATGCAAATGAAAGAAATTGGAAATACAGAATATGATTTACTACCATTCAAAGATCAAATTGAAAAAATTTCCAACTGCAGAAAATATTTGTTATACGATAATTAAGGCGGCAGTACAACGAAACCTGACAATTCAACCTCAATAGCAACTATACCAGTAGTCCTCTGTTACATTATACAATGAACTGTGTAATTTGTAAGTCAACATTAGTTTGTTGAGCTCTCCAACTAAAACATGTAAATGTTGCTATTATTTAAGAGAATTAAAATGTACCAGGGTCTTCAGGCATGTAAATGTTGCTATTATTCAGGAGAATTAAAATGTACCTGGGTCTTCAGGCATGTAAATGTTGCTATTATTTAGGAGAATTAAAATGTACCAGGGTCTTCAGGCATGTAAATGAAGGGAATGGCATCGCTGGTTTCTGGTTCATTGTTGCGTTTGAGCTGCATCTTGACTTCCTTTGGTCGTGTAATCATGGTGTCTCTGTATGGTGGCGTTCGGAATACAATAGCATACTGCAACAGAAGTCAAGGATCAAAAATAAGGAAGGTGCTTTTCTTTATCATTTTTTTTGGTATCAACTCTTTACAATGGCTGTCAGACAACATTTGGACTGTTTGGTGCCTGGTATTGAGGATTGTTGAAAAACAAAGAGAGTGATACTTGGGTACAAACACTACAGCTTATTTCAAAAGTATTCAATCATAAAATGGTTCTCTTTATTAAGGAAGTTAATACATGTATTATGACCAAACCGTTTCAGAATCTTTAAGGAAGCAGATTATATATAAGATTATTTGTCTGTAAAGAATACATCACAGAGCAAGATGCCCAAACAATTTGGCAATTATGCGCATGGGGAACAATGTCATAAAATTCCTATTACCTCTAAGACAAAGCTTGACCGCAGCCAGTTTAGCTTGACCTTGACTAGTTTAGCTTGACCTTGACTAGTTTATTAGGATGGATTCTACCACTCTAACTGACCATGATGGAGGTTTTGTTATATTACTTTAAATGGCCTCACATGGTTTATTTTTTTAATCACTTAAGTGGTCTTGATGTCATTGTTACCTGTCTGTGGATGTTGTTTTTAATAACTTAAGTGGTCTTGATGTCATTGATACCTGTCTGTGGATGTTGTTTCTAATCACTTAAGTGGTCTTGATGTCATTGTTACCTGTCTGTGGATGTCGTTTGTGCTGAAATCAGCGAAATCTTCCCAGAGACATTCTCCAAATTCATTCTCCTCAAAAAACCTCACAACTATGTCATCTGAAAGGAGATTATATTTTGGGATCAACAAATGAACTATTACAACTGTCATATCTATCTCATAATAAAATGTAGAAACAATTTATTCACACACCCCTCTATGTTTTTTAAATCTCTGACATTGTAAGAAACAATTTATCTACACATTCCTTTATATTCTTTTAATCTGACATTGTAGAAATAATTTATTTACACATTCCTGTATATTTTTTTAATCTCTAACAATGTAGAAACAATTTATTTACACACCCCTCTATATCTCTTTAATCTCTGACAATCCTGTAATTTTAATGTTTCACAAGACAAGATAATTTTTGATTAAAATTTTCCGTATGCCCACCTCTGTTCCTGCCTCTAATTATACCCGACTGTCAATGTTCAGACACAGACAACAGATGGCCAGACACAGTAAAAGACACCACTATAAATGTACACATGAACTCACCTCTGTTGATTTTTTCACACAGCAGGAAGACTTCATCACCCCCTTTAGCTTTCCCTGATGACCGGTCCACTCGGCAGATGACCAATTCGTTCAGAGACTCTATCAAAAAATAAATTTAAAAAATCATTGATGAAAAATCTGAGTAATGAAGAAGGAAACACGAGACACTGCTGATTTAGATGTGTTCCAGTACGACAATATTTCCATAGAAACTGAACAATTTTAACCTTGTGCTACCCCACAACTGTAATTATATTGTAATAATAGGAAAGGAGAAAAAGTATGACTAGACTGGGAATCAAACCTGGGACCCCTGCAGTATGAGTCAGGTGCTCTCACCACTGAGCTACCCAGACCAACATCCATTGTCCATATAGCCCTAACTACTACATTTTACTCCCTCCTATTGCCTTCATCCTCGAAGATGCACAACCCAGATTCTTTTTGCCCCTCCCAGGACTTTCACCTTAAGTCCAGTGGTGGTCAACAACACCAAATGTAATATAGGAAAGGTAAAAAAAGAAAGGCTGGACTGGGAATGGAACCTGGGACCCCTGCATTACTAGTCAGGTGGTCTAATTACTAAGCTACCCAGGCCGATATCCATGGTCCATAAAGCCTAATTACTACATCATACATAAATTTAAAACAAGAGGCCCATGGGCCACATCACTCACCTGAGTCACCTTGGCCCACATTTAAAGATTTTTCCTATATATCTGTATGCAAAACTTTGATCTCCTATTGTGGCCCCATCCTACCCCTGGGGGCCATGATTTTAAGAAACTTGAATCTGCTCTACGTCAGGAAGCTTTCTTGAAGATTTCAGCTCTTCTGGCCCTGTGGTTCTTGAGAAGAAGACTTTTAAATGACCCCTCCCTATTTTTGCAATTATCTCCCCTTTGAAGGGTGCATGGCCCTTCATTTGAACATACTTATAAGCCCTTCACCCAAAGATGCTTTTTGCCAAGTTTGATTGAAATTGGCCCAGTGGTTCTGGAGAAGGAGTTGGAAATGTGAAAAATAAATCCTTTCCTTGGGAAAGGATTTAATTTGATATGCAACTGCATATGCAATATGCCATTTTCACTCCCCTCTTAACATTCACTTTTAATGGGCCATTTTCACACTCCAGCTATTAAGTTCCATTGACCATTCTACTTACTCAAAATCATGATAAAGGACTTATTATTCATTTGTAGTATGAAGCTTCTAAATAACTTAAAAACTTACTTTTATCATGAATGCCATGAGACACAACCGGTGGGACGATGCGAGTGATTTTTCCATTCTCGTCTGGCAGGAACACTTGGAAACAGAGACGGACGACATTCAGATCTATACTGTTGATTTTGTTCATGTGTTTAAAGCCACCTGTCAAAAGAATTTAGATCATTTTATAATGAGTAAATACAAACAAACCTGTCCGTCCGAACAGCAGGTGCCCTCTCTACAGGCACCGGTGCGTTTAGATTTCAGTACAGTTGTACTCTAAGCTGCGAGTACTTTGGTCTATATTGTTGTAATATAGCAACACCCTCTAACAAAATGTGTTCCTTTATATAAAGCCTGAATTCAGTAAACTGCCTTGAGTGAGCTGTCTTGAGAAGAATGTCTTGAATCAGATTTTTTAAGGGTCTGTAGAGGGCTGAAATTCGGCCCAATTCCCAATGCTGAAAAGCAGGTGTTTTTCCCTAAATGATTCCTAAAAATTCCCAAATGATGGATGTTTTGATGAGAATGTGACATGAGGGGGCAATCCAACATCAGTACCACTCTGTTGCAAAATATTTGTGAGTTTTTTCTCTGCCAGAAACAAGAAATTAAGGCTTGTTTCAGCCAGCCACATCGATAATAAAATATCAAATAGTTAACTTTTTGCTTGTTTTTCTTATTTTTTGTATGAAACTGTGTTCAGTTAAAAAAAAAAAAAAAGCAGTGGGGAGGCAGGGTCATTAGTGCATGACCTGCCTTCCTTCCCGATTGAACTTTTTTTCCTGTAAACAGACCAACATTAAATAGCACTCACTCTGGAAGGGGTCTACATTGATTTCCTTTCTCTGTTTTAAGTTGCTTTCCACGTCCTTCTTTTTGGCACACTGAATCCCCAGGTGTGGAAAACTGTGGACAAAAATCAAAACTCGCTGTAGAAAATGTTCAATGACAAAATACAATTGGTTTAGGAGGAATACTACATTGTCATAATGGCCTACTTCCATTTTAAAACTTAAATGAAAATATAAGTATCAGCAATTCATGTAAATTCCTTTTAAATCTAATTGCCTAGCTGGGTAGCTCAGTAGGTTAGCATGTCGACTGCTGATCTGTAGTTCATGCGTCCGAGTCTAGCAGGGATTTGAATTTTTTTCCAGATTACTTTCTACTAAAATTGCAATTTTTCACTAAATAAGGTAGATTCAACAATTTTTCAACTTAAAAAATTATTGTACATATCATCCATTTTCTATCCCTATCAGATTCCTTGGTGTGACATTCTTCCTTAATTAACACCTACTATAGAAAATGCTCAATGACAAAACACAATCAGTTTTAGATAATATTCATGAGTCATTCAACAGGTCAAGATATTTCTAGGAATATTATTAATCAATTGTCAGAGATCAATTGACTTTTACAATCAGCATCAGGTATTAAATGAAAACCAACAATTAATGAGGAAAAAAATATCAAATATCAAAATAGAGAACGAAGAAAAAAACCCATTCAAAATCATAGACTGAAAATTTCTCTGTAACCTTAAACTTACAGAGAATTCAAACCTCTTAAATATGAATAGAAATCAATGAATTTAAATCACAGAAATGATACTGGTTTCACCCTATCTTCGTTCAGAGTTTACACAGATACTATTCCACCCTAACCCTATGTCATCTCACTTTTCAGTGACTACTCACTCTACTCTTCATATAGGCTAAGCCTGCTGCCCAATCCCATCAACTTATTGAATAAATATTGTTTAAATTAAATCACTTTTCTCTTCCGATGTCACATGATACCCATAATTGCCCAGAGTCTAACAATTACAAATGTACCGAATAGCCAGTTAAATACCAAGACTTCATCGCCTTTGTGATCAAATGAATTCATATTGCCTCATTCTCTATCAAATAAAACTTTGTTCACACAGGTAATCAGCGGGGTTTTTTCTATCCACTGGTACTGGTACCCATTCAATTGGGAAAAATAGCATCAAAATCCACTGGTACTGGTACCCATTCAATTGGGAAAAATAGCATCAAAATCGAACAAATTGGGAATTTTCTACCAATGTATCGGCAATTGATTTCAACTATCAGGAATCATTGTAGGCTCGTTCTAGAATTGTCGTAGCTCTACAACACGTGCACTGCCATGATCTGTACTTTCGACCTAATACCGGAAGTGAACATTTTAATTAACTCATACAACGTTTCAGACTAAGTAAATTACGATGTCAGCTGTCTATTTTTTAGGCAAGTCAATTTGGAATTTTTAGTCTAAAAATTGGGGAAAATCAACGGTTTTAAGCATTGGGAATGGTACCGTTTATCAGTACCAGTTATATACGGAAAAAAAACCGCTGGTAATTCTCCATACTACAAGGATATGACATACAACCATTCTTAGGGTCGATTCCGACCACTATAACACCAGTAATAATTAATCACTGACTTACAACTTATTACTGTAAATCACTTCTTTTTGAGAATTTGGTTTTCCTGTAAACTTACAAGATTTTCTTGATGCAAAAATGATTTCAGTTTATGTGCAATTGTACATGTATTTACATTGATACTGTAATGAATATAAGGCATGATCATGAGAACCACAAGACTGTGAAAAACCAAGTGTCCAAAAAAATATCAGCAATTTATTGAGCCCAAGACAAAGGATATATGTAAGGTCATGTTTCCCCGCTTGTTACCTGATGACGTTAGTGTCCTTAACCTTTAAGGTGCACACCCCCCGTTTACAATCTCTCCCCACCAGGTTGTGGGGGTGGGGTTCGTAAGGTTGGTCCTTAGTGACACATGACACCACTATCACAGCTGTACCAGTGTAGTTGTGAATCTATAAAAATTCATTAAATATTAATACAATGTGAATTTGATCGTCAATCATATGGTACACATTTGACCATTTCCAAATGGATTAACTTCAATCAAAGTTTAATGTTACTTCCTCTTACACTCTAAATGCTAGCCAGAAAAAAATTATGAATTATCATTTTCATCCATACACATAACAAGTTTCAAAAATCTGATTCCTGCACTCAAAACATCGCTTTCATAGTCTATAAAGACCAGACATTATCATTTTCATCCATATACATAACGAGTTCAAGAATCTGATTCCTGCGCTCAAGGCATCGTTTTCATAGTCTATAAAGACCAGACATCCCCAGCTCTACTATGATCGCTTCTTTAGCTTCTCCTACCTTGATGGTGGGAAATGTCTTTTTCTCCGAGGTGCTGCTCTCCCCCGGAATGCTGCCTGCTGATCGCCCCTCACACTCGTATCTGAATCGAAGCCCCCTCTGCTTTGGTTGCTCTGTGATCTCTACATAGATTCCATCCTGTGTTTTATTGGGGGCTGTCCTGTTTAGAGTCTGTTTCGGTGATTTGGGGAGTTGAGGTTGGGGCATCATTGATGAGGGTGAAAGATATTGATCTTGTGTTTGTGTGGCTGTGAAAACAAATTATCATCATTTTTCAAAGGGTCAATAAAGAAAAAGAAAAACTTTAAATAAACTTTTTTCAAATTTATGAAAATACAATAGCACGTTTATCTTGCTCACAATATGAATGACGTTTAGCGAATCTTTGGTTATAATAATGGAATTTCAATCCAAATCTAATGACTCAGAAATGTTTTTGAAAATCTGATATTGTAGACCAGAGTTTACTTTTGCATTTGTAAAGATTAAAATATTCAAAATCAGAACATTATTTGTAATATTTAAAATTCACTATAATTTGTACTAAATTAAAATTCAATATCAAACCATTATAAATACAGATTGATATTACATATTTATCATAACTGACAAAAATCTCTTGAGTAAAGGGGGAGGCAGAGAAAAAAATCTAAAGGGCAGACACCAATAAGTGATAAATACACACAATACATTACAATAGTTAAAAAATAGAATAAAACAAAAAGGTGTGCTAGTTGATAAAACAACCCCTTACCAATAAGATGCTGCACAAGTTCATTGTCGCCAGGATCCAGGTTGGATAACAATTCTGTACTTTCCTCCATTAACATTCGGCTCAGGTCATTACTCTCCATCAAAGCCATGGGGTTGTCTGTGAAACAAAATAAATCTACAATACTGCAAGAATGTGTTGTAGCTGATTTTTCTGCATTTCAAAGGAAATGACTACTGCTGATTATCAGAGGTTATGGATGTCAAATGCAGTTAACAGTGTATTTTTGGATTCTGGAACTCTTTTAGAAATTGAACTGTTGGAAAAGGTCTTTCTTTTTTTTTGTTGTTGGTGAAATGGCATTATTACTTGGTTGTGACTCACCTAATTTGGCATTTAGTTTGAAGTTATTATTGTTAGTTAGTTGTCACTACTGACAGTTTTTGTCAATTCCAAGAATCAAATTAATTCCAGAATCCAACAATTCACTGATAGTTTTTCAGGTGATCAAATCCTTAACTACAGAAGGGTGTTATCATACATATATAATAGGTGTTATCACATAATGGCATTTCACATCTCAATGAAGTTTACGTCGCACAGCTTCTTTATACGACATCAATGAAAATTTATGCTAATTTACTAGTCTTGACCAAAAAAAGCAAAACATCTGCCTACAATTACCATTCCACAATTTGTAACTCAGTATTTCCTCTTACAATGAACTCTGTATATTTGTGATAGACTGTACTACATTTATTCTTGTATGTTTTTAAACTGTTTGCTTGTTTTTGTGGTATTTTTGTAGAGAAATCATGATGACGACACCAGAATACCCTGTCAATTGACTAGATGTGTCTCACAGAAATGAAACATCTGCAAATGCAAATCAAACAGTAACAAAATTGACTTATAATCAGGAAGTTGAAAATTCAACAGGCAAAGTGTTCAATATATTATCGAAAATTCTTTTTCAAGTGACAATATGCTAATTCTTATTAATGTTTCCATGCATAGTGGGCATCACGAAACCATTTAAGCAAATGCATTTATGTTTCCTCGCAAATCGGCTAGGCCTAACGTACTTTTTTATTTTATTTTTATAAATACAGTAGGCGTCACGCCTCAGAGAGCATGTAACTTCGCAATTCCTTGCTATATTTATTCATTTCTCTGTCTTTCATGCAATATACGACAGTTTAAAAACAAACAAATCGCATGCTAGACAGTGTCAGCGTGTTGTCACTCTACTAACACCTCACTTCTTCTGCGATTTTTATTGCAAATACAAATGGCGACCAAAATATTTCCACTTTCTGTTTGACAACATTCGATTAAATCACTCATTTATGAGAAAATTTCATCTATAACAAATATTATTTTCTCTGCAATACATACCCACTGTAAAGTTGATTTCGGCCATATCGTGAATAAGTTTTTGCGGTATGCGCTCAGTATATTTCAGGAGTTGGACTTTCCAAACGTATATTCAGTATGTGAATTTCCAAGACGTAATGGTGCTAAATTTAGGCTTCGTAGAAAATCGTGGGTGTTCGGGTCAGAGTTTGCAATATAACCTCTATTCATATTTTGTTTTTAGAATTATTTACACATTACAGATAAGATTTCTAGCAATATTTACAACATCTTGGAATTCTTAAGTGATAAAATGTTTCATTATTATTTTCGGATATTTCCGAGATTCCATTGTCGGATATCTTCGTTGATACGTCACACCATGGAAAATCCTAGTTTCAGTCTAATTTTAACAAACATACGGCATAACAAATAATAAAACGTAAAGGGACTCATTTTAATTAGACTGATCCAAGTTTCGATATAACAATATAACACACACACACCCTAATGTTGCTGTCCCTAAATGTCTGTATCAGATAAGTTTATATAGGGCCTATACACAACTTGAACAGTCTGATTAAAACCCAATCTAATTAAAATTAGCTCTATCACTTGCTCTTGTTTATTGATATGTCGCGCGTGGTAGCATGCGACATATCAATAAAACGGGAGCAATGATAGATATAATTTTAATTAGATTGATTAAAACCACCCCCCTCCTCCTTACACTCGACTGATTAACCCCCCCCCCCCCCCCCTCCTCCTTACACTCGACTGATTACCCCCCCCCCCCCTCCTCCTCCTTATACTCGACGAGTGCAAGGAGGAGGGGAGTGGTTTTAATCAGACTGACACAACTTTTATCTGATACAGATAACTTTGATAAGTTTACTTTCTGTAGGCGTTGAATAATATAATTTAAGCCGAATATCTGTTATAAATCATTCTAGGCGAAATTTCTTTCTGTCGTTTATATATCATTCTTTATACCTAATTATAAACTGACTGTACCGGCCATGTAGCCTGTATCTTATATACTACATTGCTAACAACACTTGCATACATGTGCTTTAGTGCCAATAAAAGAACTGAAATTTAATACTTTATTGGGTGGACCACGGTGTGAATGTTGAACAATATGATATATAGATCTATATCAAAGAAATGTAATAAAAAAACAATTAAAAAAAAAAAAACTACACAGAACTATATAGAGAATTAAAATATTTATTCAAACAATTTAGGCCCACAGAGGAGCTGCGCCCCCCCCCCCCCACCTAATTTTTTTCAAATTTAAGGTAAATCGTGGTATCTTGTTTATAAAAATGTACTAAACGATGTAAGAAGCAATAATTTCTTCCACTGCCGAAGAAATGAATGACAAAATCTTTTGATTTCTTGAATTACTTTATTGGGAGAACTTAATTTTTCTTGAAAACCCCTTAAAATTTGCTTCATTTTATTAATTTCACCTTATAAAAAATGATAGAAAATAGTACAAATGACTAAATAGGAGATATATTTCAAGCCCTATAAAATCTGTAAAATCCAGGAGCTTCCGGGGGCTTCGCCCCCACCACGGCTTTGCCCTGGACCCACTGGGGGCCTCATGGCGGCTCCCAGACCCCCTGCCTCATAAAGTGGTGCCCCCGTAACCGCAATTCTCGGATCCGCCCCTGCACAGAGAAACATACAGGCTAATAGCCTAGGTTTGTTTTGCATGATATGCTGTTCATATAAATTATTTAACCTTATTCATCATATCTAGGCGATATTTGGAACCAGAATTATATACCTATATATACAGTTATGGTTTTATGGAGTTTTGTTGTGAAATATAAAGGTGCTATGTATAGCTTATGTGTATATTTAGTACAGAGACATGAAATCAGATTATTAGCTACTCGTTAACCTGTTCACAGTACCGGTATACTAATCCTCGAAATCATTAATTAATTTTAAGCAAACATGCCTCATGGGGTCTATAGTTGGCGACAAACGTGTACATTTCTTAATTAATTAAAAAAAAATATTCAAGATTAAATGATATAAATGGTCAAGGTAACTTGAAGGGAAGCTTAGAAACCTCTCAAAATTTTCACAAGACAAACTTCTGGTTTTCCCCTCGCAACAAAGTTGCAAATTAGTTACCTGTACCAAAATGTCTATATACGTTCGCTATATTGGTCAGGCATTGTTTATACGATTTCAGTCACATCTTTTCATTCAAACTCGCGGGGATATTGATTTATAATGTATTTTTGAGGTCATATACATGTGAAAGGTGGAGGTCACTGGGAGGGGAAATATTTATCGTCCCGAGTCAACGGGTTGTGATCCACCACATTTTCAAAAACAACTCGTGATGTAGGAGGAAATGTAAAATCATATCTTATGGATTTTTTTTTTTTACATAGATATTCAAACTAACACTCGCGATCCGTAGAGTGTATCTAGACATTCAAACTATCACTCGAGATCCGTAGAGTGTATCTAGACATTCAAACTATCACTCGCGATCCGTAGAGTGTATCTAGACATTCAGACTATCACTCGCGATCAACAGAATGTGTCTAGACATTCAAACTATCACTCGATATGTAGAATGTGTCTAGACATTCAATCTATCACACGATATATAGAATGTGTCTTGACATTTAATCTATCACTCCATATGTAGAATGTGTCTAGACATTTAATCTATCACTCGATATGTAGATTGTGTTTAGACATTCAGACTATCACACGATATGTAGAATGTGTCTAGACATTCAATCTATCACTCGATATGTAGAATGTGTCTAGACATTCAATCTATCACACGATATATAGAATGTGTCTTGACATTTAGTCTATCACTCGATATGTAGAATGTGTCTAGACATTTAATCTATCACTCGATATGTAGATTGTGTTTAGACATTCAGACTATCACACGATATGTAGAATGTGTCTAGACATTCAATCTATCACTCGATATGTAGAATGTGTCTAGACATTCAATCTATCACACGATATGTAGAATGTGTCTAGACATTCAATCTATCACACGATATGTAGAATGTGTCTAGACATTCAATATATCACACGATATGTAGAATGTGTCTAGACATTCAATCTATCACATGATATGTAGAATATGTCTAGACATTCAATCTATCACTCGATATGTACATTTAAAGCAGTATCACACAATATTTGAAATATATCTACAGTATATGAACATAAGTGAGTCATCATTTCATTTTTCACTATGTATATATATTTCATTGAAAGCCCAATTTTTATACAAAGTTATTGTGCGGTCAACTTCAGTCCAATTTCCATCTTTCTTATATTCTACTTTCGTTTCAGTCGGAATTCTTAACCATTAAAATAGACGTACCTATGGCAAGCCGTTTTACTATTTATTTGATAAAGAATCAGATTATCTCTTTAACTTTAATATCTCTTAAACTTACCATATACATGTAAAGATATATTGAGTAGTATTCCTTTCCTTGAAGTTCGAGAGATATCTCTGTAACAGATATTCAGAGATATCTCTCGAACTTTTAGAGATATCTCTTAAAGCTAAGGAGATATCTTTTTTCCATTTGACCACAACGATTTTCCCCATGACATGAAATATGGCGGGAAAATTCGAGAAGGTCGCTGGGACAGGATGTTATAAACCGGTTGCTACCAGAATGAGCCAGAACGAGCCTAACAAGTCAGGATTTTGATTCCCTATATTTTAATCCTATGAACTGGTAGTCCCTGAAAATATACTTACGTTTATATATATTTATATAGTTATCCTACCACAGGCACTTGTTTCATACATGGATCACCTCTCCTTAATAATACCGGGAGGGGGACCCATGTATGAAACAAGTGCCTGTGTATCCTACAATTCAATTCAATTTATTTCGCTCAAACCATATTAAACGGTACATGAGGTATATACAATAAATAGAATACAATGTACATGCAAGAAAAACCGTCAGAGGTTCATATATGGAACAATACAACCTTTTTAGATACCAGAGGGGAACATGAAATACAATGTATACACAGCCCTTGACAAACGGGGAAAATAAGCATATATCAATTAACAACAAAAAAAAGATTATCAACAGTGTATAGAGTTGTAATTAACACAGTGTATAGAGTTGTAATTAAGATAGTATTTAGATCAGTAATTAACACTGTGTTGATAGGTATTGGATTTTAATTACCAGTGAGACACTCGCTCACAGAGAGGTTGTCTCTTGTGTTCCCACATAAACCCCACGGACGGAGTAAACGATAGTTGTTAATGTATCGGAGGAACTGTCCAGCCTGATCTAGGATGTAGATAACGTGGATTGTCACGGTCTGCTGTCAAGATGTGACTCTGACTGTCTGTAGTGATGCCGCGTGGATAAAATGAGTTCTTGGTATTAGAGGGATGACCAGTGTATCTAACTCGGAATTTTCCTGACGGATTGACCACCACTACTCTTTTAGCTGCCAAGTCAGACACACAGATATCCAGATTCCTGTTACCACTGATCTGTTCATAGACACCATATATGAATAGAGAGGACGACCCTGATCATCAAACTGGATCAGTGAAAGTTTTGTGTCCCTGTGGAGGCAAAGTAACAGACAACTTTGCATTGTTTCTCATCATCACTGATCATGGTAACCAGGGGTCGCCAGGAGAGGTACTGCAGACACCACGAGGTGTCCAGTTCCGTGGTCTGTACATTATCTGTATTTGCTTATTCTTCACTATATTTACAGCACTTGTTTCACGGTCAGTATTTAAACAAGATATTCGCCCCGTGTCACTGCTATGTCCTGTGGCCAGTTCCTTGACTTAGTTTGGATTGACTTCAGTAGTTCGCTCTGGAGGTTAAGAGCCTTGCCGCTTCGTTACGTCGTTAGCCCCCACTGTGTCCAGACTTCTTCGCTGAGACAGACAACACTGTATAGTGGTTTATACTCAGTGTTTATGCTGGCAGTTAGTCACGGTTTATCAAATATTGATTTGATTGGAGGAGAGAATGCAGCTTCTGATGTCTTCATTGGTTTGATTGGAGGAAATAATACAGCTTCTGATGCCTTTATTGGTTTGATTGGAGGAGAGGATACAGCTTCTGATGTCTTCATTGGTTTGATTGGAGGAGGGAATACAGCTTCTGATGTCTTCATTGGTTTGATTGGAGGAGGGAATACAGCTTCTGATGTCTTCATTGGTTTGATTGGAGGAGAGGATACAGCTTCTGATGTCTAACAGCTTCTGATGCTTTATTGGTTTGATTGGAGGAGAGGATACAGCTTCTGATGTCTTCATCATGTAGCCACGTTCTTCTTTTGTAATGGACAATGGTGACAGAGAATCAAATATTTCATGGAGCTGGTATTTTCTTAGGAGAGAAAGTCGGTAATGCAACTTGGAAAGTAAACTTCTGAACTCGCCATTTCTAGATCTGTAGGCGAAGACTTCGGACATATCATTGGAGTCCAGTATATTTTTTTCAAGTCTGAGTTCTGTGAGACTGTGTGTGATTTCATCTATGTGTTTATTCAACACAGCCAGAAGCTTGTTTTTCGTCTCTTCAAGTTGGTTGACCCGTTGGTTGACAATGGCGGCACACAATCTCTCGGTGCCAGACCTCTCCTTGTTGGTCGGCAGCTGTTGTTAGTTTCCCGTATTCCGTCTCTCAGCTCTTTCTAATCTTTTTCGAAATCTCATGTTTTAGAGCTGAGTTTGTTTAGAACGACTGGTAGATCGTGAGCTTTACGTTGACGCGAGGGGAGGTAGGTAAAACAGACAGAAATGTCACATTTCTCAATGCAGTAAAGTTCGCAGTGTTTATCGGGGTGGCTTGGACATTTTGTGTTGTTAAAGAGGTACTCTACATCGTCTAAATGGCTGGCTTTCCTTTCAAACATGGAGGAAAATATAAATATCAGCAATATTTATCGATTCCAAAATTTATCGCCTAGCGGAGTTAACACGTCGACTGCCGAACTGTAGATCGCGTGTTTGAGTCTAGCAGGTATTTTTTTCCAAATTGCTTTCTACTAAAACTGCATTTTTTGACTAAATAAAGTAAATTTGAAAGTTTTCGATTTCAAAATATTGTACATATCTTCCACCCTTCATTCATATCAAAATTCTCTGGTGTAGCATACCTCCTTAAGAGCAGAACTTCTCTCCTTGAACGTTATGACTCTGACGAATCTGAGAGATGTTTGCCGACACAGTTAATACAGAGATTTATATGACAGATTTCACAATAGCTCTGTAGGGAGACAGTTTCACAGGAGTCACACAGTAGGACGTCCTTGGCCGAGTTTTACTAACGGTTGTAAACTCAAACGTAGGCGTAAATCTATACGTAAGCGTAACGTGCGAGTTCTTTTTGTGTTTTAGTAAAGGTCGTAACGTACGTTAACGTGGAAAATTACGAGAAAATCTACGGGTGCTTTAAAACTGACGTAGATCTACAGGTAACTTTTAAAACTGTATGAAAAGATTAAATAAATTGACAATTGACAGGGGATTTATAAGAAATCTGCCAGATATGCACGTGGTCATTATGAGATTATTATTAATTGCGACAAGATCGTAATCAATGACATATATAATCTTCTATCTTCAAAGTGTTCCAAAACAGGCAACCAGCTCAATCATGAGAAGAAGAAAATTACAAAAAGAAATCATTAATAGAAAAAAGTTGGTACTCGACTTTTGTTCCAAAGACAAAGCTAGATTAAGGTTATTGATTTTGATATACGCTCTCATGCGCAAGTTACGTTTACGGCTAGGTTTACGCCCACGTTTGAGTTTACGACCTTTAGTAAAACTCGGTCCTGGGCACTGCGCCGGGGGTGCATTTCTAGTGTCGAGGTCACTGTCAATAATAAAAGCAAACTTGGAAAACAAGATTAAAATGATTCACAAGCTAGAATTACAAACCAACGGTATTATATTTTGACATAATTATAAATATTTGATAAATATCCAAAGTCAGATATCACAGTGTCCAGCAATGAAGTGACAAATACAAGCAGCGCAACGTAACAAAATTGCAACACCACATATATATACTCCCTGCATTCTTAAATTGTACGGGAAATCCTGATGAACAGTTCAAGCAGGTCCATTCTATTAGTAATCTTGTTTCACCTGTAAACCCGCCATTTCCCAATATTTCGACCTTTGGTCAATCATCATATGTAAATATTTATGATTGATTGATTGTTTATCGTCCCTCTCGAGAATTCATATGGAGACGTCACCATTGCCGGTGACGGGCTGCAAAATTTAGGCCTATGCTCGGCGCTTATGGCCTTTGAACAGGGAGGGATCTTTATCGTGCCACACCTGTCGTGACACGAGGCCTCGGTTTTTGTAGTCTTATCCGAAGGACCACCCCATTTAGTCGTCTCTTACGACAATTTAGCAAGGGTAATTTCTGTGGAAACGAGAGGGTTATTTATAGTCGGTCTTTCCTATCACAGGAAAGACCGAATATAAATACCCCCTTGTTTCAACAGAAATTAAGCAAGGGATACTGAGGACCTATATATATATCAGATAGCATGACTACGTTGGCCCAACATTGGTAAATGGTTGTATGGTGGGCGTGGGGTAGACTACGTTGGGCCAACATTGGGCCAATAGTTACCATGCCAATCGTCTCAACCATGTTGGGATTTCTATGTTGGCCCAACGCTGGTCCAACTTACATATGTGAATTAACTCCTATAGTTGCTTTATTTTCCGAGAATGTTGGGATTCTGAAGTTGGCCCAATGTTGTAATGCATCTTTAACAAAGATGTTTAATTAAGCTGGTAATAGTACGTTGGCGCAGCGTTGGCCCGGTGTTAGCATGAGTTCTAGTTGGGGTGATTACACTGGTCCAATGTTGGCCCAATAGCTGTACTGCGAACTAAATGCAAGATGGGGAGCATTACGTTGGGCCAACGTTGGTTCGACGTTTGTAAACTTTTTATCTTGATGTTGGCGCAATGGTTGTGTTGCAAGCATATTTGATTACATAACGTTAAAGAATGCTGCATTGAAGAGGCAGATTTTGATATAGTTAGAGAACATTCTTTGTTCATGCATGCAATTGGATGACTGCATCCATTTATATTTGTTTTTAAGAACTAAAGAATGTGACCAACACATCGAATAGTTGCTGTTTTTTCTATTCTTTGAAGCGGGTGCATGATTATTTATTTAGATTTGAAATCCTAGGTTCAAAATTTTAACCCAATCTATGAATGAATGACTTATTTCATGAGTTGCATTAGAAAACTTAGACTTGCTCAAGTCTCTATGTTGTTTTTAATTACTTTATCATTTTGTCCAAATTTTACTGTATTTCAGAAAATATCTGCTCTCTATCATACTTAATGCCACCAAACATAGAATAATATAAAACTAATTGCATAATTAGGAAAAGCAGAAAAGAATGTACAAAAATTGTGAATTTTCCAAAATTATTTCAAGGATCATCCAAGACAGAATATTGTGTGTTAATTGAATGATACTTGCACATTGACATAAATCCAGACACCCATACTGATAAAGTTTGTCGTAAGTGTGCAAGAGAAGTCAATGAGGTGAATGAAAGTGTTTTGAAACTTAAAACAAACTATAAGCAAACAATAGGAAATCTATTGGAATCCTATGGACATGGAACATCTAAGAGATTAGATTCTGGTTGGATTTTAAATCACTTATTGACAACTGATTTAATCCATATGATATGGCTTTAGAGGGTTAGATATTTCCGTGTTTGTCTTAATTCAGAGAAGCTTTAATTGTTCAACTTTGTAACATTTTGGAAATTCCCATACCCATACATCACCTGTCAACTTATCAGCGATTCTGCAACACCACACTGCAGTATTGTAATATGATCCCTTTACCGACCGTATTCTGGTCGGTGATTTTGCAGGGTTTACAAGTCTCTATGTTTGGCATTATCAAAAGTATTAAAGAGAGCACTGATTATTAAACATAGAGACTTGAGCAAGTCTAAAACCTACTGAGCACATTCACTTATGCAGTGATGAATATATTACTGTTCGCTATCTTCACCTTTCATATCCTAATGAACTCGAAATAAAAGACATCACAGTCTTCCATATCTGCTTCATACTTGTATATTTTATTGGAAATAGATGTTAACGGCAAACTAACAACTCAACTTTATGACGAACAGGATGACTTCAGCTTCACCATCTTTAAACTTCCAATATTAATGAAGCAATCTCATTATTACCCGCACATGGTGTTTATATCTCCCAACTGATTCGATACGTTAGAGTATTTTCCACATATGATGAATTTTTAAATTAAGGCAAGCTACTGACAAATAAGTTTTCAACAGTCTCATTTCGCAAATTCTGGACATTATAACGATCTAATTTACATATACATGTACAACCTGTCATTAGGTTGAATGCTCTTGGGCGTGCATCGTACTGATTTTATACAGTTCTTTACTTAACACAGAGTTTGACTATGGATTACCGCGTTTACCTAATCAAGATGTAGGACTTTAAAATTTCGTGATCATATTAAAGATGTACTCATGAAATATGCCGGGTTGAAGCATCATAGTCCATATACCCTCATGCATTTCAAAAATGTGAACTTTCACCAATTATACAAACTTGTGATGACATCATACCATTACATATTGAAGTTCTGTTGATCAGAGACAGATGATATCACGTATTGAAGTTCTGTTGATCAGAGACAGATGATGACATCATAACATCACGTATTGAAGTTCTGTTGATCAGAGACAGATGATATCACGTATTGAGGTTCTGTTGATCAGAGACAGATGATATCACGTATTGAGGTTCTGTTGATCAGAGACAGATGATATCACGTATTGAGGTTCTGTTGATCAGAGACGGATGATGACATCATAACATCACATATTGAGGTTCTGTTGATCAGAGACGGATGATGACATCATAACATCACATATTGAGGTTCTACTGCCCAGCAAAATGAGTGATGACATCATACCATCACGTATTGAGCTTCTATTTATCAGTAACAAATCCAATTGGACATATTTGAAGACAAAATCTACGAGTAGATTCATCTCCAAACATTTTAGCACAAATATTCAGACATAAAAACTTCTCATCCTATCCCAATGAGATATCTTCTTTGGTGAATATGCAATAAATGTATTATCCTGGAAAATAATAAAGTTGTGTTTGATATGCAAATTGTCTCATCTCTGAATACACAACGGAACACTCCTACTATGGTAGTTCTCTTACTTTGCTGCAATCTACACCTGGCAACATTTAGTTAATTATGTAGTGGTTATACTGGTAAGACCAATTGCTGTAGTTGACAGCATTACTATGTGCTTCATCTACTCACAGTCATTTACACCCCATTCCATAGATTTTAGATACAAAGAAAAAATACAAATTCATATTTCCAGCAGTTTTTTTTAATAATTGTCTGTTTCATTGTCATTTTATAATTTGCATTTAATACACAGTTATGAATTATTGTGTTATAAAAATTCTATACAATAATTAGCAGAAGCCTACATAAGGGCTACAGACTCAGCCATACTGATATGCAGTTTACTTTTATACAGCGGCACATTTACATATATACATCACCCAGCTCCACACTATATATACCCTCAATTGCACTTCATTATTTTGATTCCTTGTACAGAAAAAAAAAAACCTACTGCCTGAGTGTACTCAGACTGCCGAGTATACTCGAACTGACAGAATAACACCACTGCGAGTTCTACTGAATGACTGGCATGGAAGTAATTTAGATATGAAGAGATACTCAGACATCTTCCTAGCGTGAATGAGTCATGATCTACATTTCATTTAACACACAGTAAACATAGATTTATTTTATATGACGTTACAGCTCTTTTGGTGGGCCATTGCATTGTGGTAGACTTGTACTAATAGGGAGAGGGGGCATCAGAAAGACTAAGTACTGTCAAAAAATGTTAAAGTACCTCACTCATCACAACAAGACTGCATTGTGGTATTTTGTTGTACTAATTGGGAGGGGGATTAGGGACGAAGAAAGACTACTGTCACAAAATGCCACAGTACCCAACTCATGACAATGCCAAGTTTATTTTGCTGCTCGCAGCATATAATTACCCTTGTCATACTGAAAATAATTCATCATCGGACGACAAAAAAAGAGAGAAGAGAAATGATTTGTTCTAGCGGAGGTAGAATACAAAGAAAAGTTACGGCACGGTTCCCATGACATCACAGGAACAGATGGCATGTTGACTGAGTGCAACTGTACAATAACTACAGGAGTGTAATGTGACACTAAGGTCCAGTGTTAACAGACCAGTCACGGGAATGTTATGTGTACCATAGCGTCATCTACAAATTGTATCTACACCAATCGGTGTTCTTGTCACAATGTATCTACACCAAACACCCATCTACACACAACTCTCAACAACTAACAGGTCAGGACAATGACTGCAGTGAACATTAGTTATCATTATCAATAGAATTCTCCGATGTATGCTATTAAAGTGAAGGACATGCGACACATCAGACAAGCTATTGCCATTTCTTTCCTGACTTAAAACATTTCAAATTTCAATGATTTTTTACTTGAGAATTTTTATTCAAAAAGCTCTACAGAAGCTGGCTTTACCATTTTATAAAATGGAGAAGAAAAAAATAATAATAATAAAAAAAAATTGATCAATACAAGTTTTGAAAAGAAAATTGCTGATTTGCATTTTTCTTATATGAATGCTTAAAAACTGACAGAAACTCAAGAGATATCATAAATTACATTAAGCTAATCAAAAGGTGACAACAATGCAATGTTTAAATTAAATGTAATACCAGTTTAAAGAGATGTAACATCTGACACACAACATGAATAACCACCACAGAGAAAACAGACCTGGTTCATGTCACATGTCTTGTCTGTCTTCATTAAAATGTATTTTGGCACAAAAAAACAAGAACCACTCTGTACACATGGCAAATAAAAATAAGAGGCTGATATTTGCTTTGGTTTGTTAAGTACAATCATTAGAGCACCAAGTACAGGGGGAGTTAACCCATGTCAGGGGAACTAACCCATCTCACACTGCTCTCCGCTACCTGCAGTTGTATCACACTATAAATCAGACCACAAAAAAATGGAAGACTCGAACATATTGATATCCATGCCATCATAGAAGAGAAAAGTTCACAAAACACCAGAGCCACAGCAGTGGACTCGGAATCATTAAAATCAACCAGGCCATAAAACCTCAGTAAAACTAGTGGCCATATATAACCCCCCAGGTGCTCTGTTTTAAAAGTAGGCTCAACATACATCTCTTGTGTAATATTCACATTTCCAGGGCTTGATAAATACTGTGTGTAAAAGATAAACAATATATAATTAGTCAGGATTACAGAGGAAACATTATTATAATCTCTTGTGACACTTTACAAATAATGGACCTAGAATATGATAAAAACTATCAGATCTCCAGTAACAATTGTGGATAAACAATCATAAAAACAAATTCCTCACTTAAGGAACCAGACTTTGATCAGTCAAGAAAACAGATCCATTTGACCATGATTATGTGCACAACACACATGTTTTTAACACACACAATCTTTATCCTCAATACAACACCACACATGATGACTGAACACTGAACAAAGTCCCTATGTGTGATCACTGAAGCGTGATGGTCAGCTGAACCAAAAGCCATGTACATCAGAAACAAAGGAGGCTAAAACAAAAATGGGGAGACAGCGCCATCCATCAATTGATGCATCCTGTCATGTGACCATCTCCAGCAGCTCCTGTCCTCTGATTGGATATCTCAGGGCCAGTTCTGTTGAGAGATGTTTCATAGATGAGATGTCTCGATCTCCGGGTCCTCATGCTGGTGATGATCTTCAGACAGACTTTCTCGGGCGGAGGCGGGGGAACTGCTATAAGTACTACTGGTAGTGGACGCTACGGACAGGCGCGTGCCTGGCCGGTCAAACGAGATGTCCTACAATAAACAGAAGGCCACAGATCAGTGCAAAAGCTTATCAGTAAGAAGACTTAAATTAAATCAGTATGAAGCATGAATTAAACTCTTTATCAAATGATAGTGTTTCTCCCGTTAGCAAACAAATTTGGTATTTTGATGAAATTGAATGATTTTGATGCATTATTTCTTTGAATTCTAATACTCTTATAAAACTGACGTAATTATTTACATAAAAATAAGCTGAATATTAGACACATTAATCATAGTACTTTGATTATTTTGTGAGTTAGGTGTTGTAATGCATGCTGCCTGTAAAACTGAAGACAATATAATGTGAAATGATGACCGACGGAAGTTATCTGTAAATTAAACAATATACAACGACTAATGAGAAATGAACTGAACAAACTGCCTCATGCCTGTGAAACTGAAACATGGGATGCAGAACTTAGGTGGGTCTAACCTGAAATATCAGATCGCACAGTGAAACGGAGAGCTGCTGTTAAAAAGAAAATAAAGAAGATAACAAACAACTGACATGCAGTTTAGCTCGACCATGCAACAACAAATGTGGAACTACAAAATATATAAATCATAATTCTTTAAACAATTTTAAAACAAGACCCACCCCAAAATTTTATAAATGTAATTGATTTCAAACTTCTGCCATTAAAGCCTAACCAATACAACACCCAGCTGACTGAACTCGAGAGACACTTAGTTCTATATAGATGAAATTCTCTACACTGTTTTCAGTATTGTTCCCTCTGATCACTTCAATTTTTTTTTTTACCCAGGCTATACAGTCCTGACTTGTCAAAATAGTTTTCACTCTATTACCATATCCACATTACCACTGGCCTTTATACCACAACAATCTGTCTATTCCTACAGCTGCTTTCTGTACAAAATGTCTATCTCAGTCTCCCTATAGCACTACTCTGTAGACTATTCTACTTCACTCTGTGTTCCCCAATGCACTAAAGCCCTACAAGTGACACCGTGTAAACCATGCTGATTTGGTCCGCAGTGAGAAAGGAAAGGATGCAAAGCAAACACAGTCAGTGAAGCACGACATGAAGGCAAGACCTGAAATTCACTGATGCCATGAACTATCATAGATAGCATTGGACACACTGCTGCTAACAGATCGCGTCCCTGGTGACACCGTGGTTACCTGTAGTAAGCAGAAGAATAAGCAGTTACTAGGTGATGTCACTGAACAAGGTTGTCCTGGGAATGATTTGTGTGATCAATGGCAATATGTACGCCATCAACTCAGGAGCATACACAGTACATATGGATTATATACTGATAGTAGGATTATATAGGTCATATTTATACATGTATCATCATATACACATGTAAACCATTACTGTACATCAATATGGAAGTAGAAGGGAAAGACAGAAATTAATAACAAATACCTGTGCTTTTGCCATAATCATTAAAATATGTCAATTAAATGGTAACCACTGAATGTTTTTCACTCTATAATTGTAGACATTATGTTTTGGAGTTTATCATTTACATTGTTTGTAGATAAAAAGTTACACTGTTATTTACATTGTGGATTGAAAGTTAACACTGTTATTTACATTGCTTGTGGATTGAAACATTTACATTGTGGATAGAAAGTTACACTGTATGTGGACTGAAACAGTCTCCTACATTGTCTTGAGGTGAATAGAAATGGCATTGTTTGTGTATTGAATGTTTGTGAATAGAAATGACATTGTTTGTGTATTGAATGTTTGTGGTGGATAGAAATGTCAATGTGGATTGAATGTTTGTGAATAGAAATGACATTGTTTGTGTATTGAATGTTTGTTGTGGATAGAAATGTCAATGTTTGTGTATTGAATGTTTGTGGTGAATAGAAATGACATTGTTTGTGTATTGAATGTTTGTGAATAGAAATGACATGGTTTGTGTATTGAATGTTTGTGAATAGAAAGAAATGACATTATTTGTATATTGAATGTTTGTGAATAGAAATGAAATTGTTTGTGTATTGAATGTTTGTGGTGGATAGAAATGTCAATGTGGATTGAGTGTTTGTGGTGAATAGAAATGACATTATTTGTATATTGAATGTTTGTAAAAGAAATGACATGGTTTGTGTATTGAGTGTTTGTGGTGGATAGAAATGACATTGTTTGCAGATTGCAGATGATTGCTCTAACAGCTGTGATGATGGAAGGGATGACAAAGGGGAGACAAAAGGATAAAATGAGAAGCTAAGCAAGTCTCCCCCTCTTAACGACTCACCTACACAATGGAGAGTTTCTATGATGATAAATGTTCAATTAGTGAGTGATCGGACCCATGCAACATGGCACTAACATCACATATACATGGTATACTATGATATCAATATTAGATGGTTCTATACTTGTTTTGTATGTGAACATAAAATGGCTTACTTCAAATATATCCCTTCTATCATCAATGTACTAAAAGAGAGATGAGAAATAACCTAAGCTAGCGGCCGTCATATTACACCCACCTGTATATACGAAAAGGCATAAAATACGTCACCCAGAGAATATTGGAGAAACAAACAAAAATCAAAGTATATAGAGGAACCACAGCCACTTAGGGTCACAAATACCACAGAATAAAAAGTTTTAATTATACTCCGGGTTAAAACTGAGTCCGCCCTTAGAAGCAATCCATGTTCTTTTAATATGAGAGTACCTGTTCTACTGTATCAATGGTCTATCTTGTTGATCATTCAATGCACTGTGTTTATATTTGGTAGATTTACACTATACTCAACACTGAAATGTTAATTACTGTAACAGTCTGCGTAGTTTACTTGTTAACCTGAGATTCATTCACAGAGCTGTACTATTTGATTTACTTGAAACACCTGTGAGTTCCGACCAGTGTACAGCTACTTTCTTTTCACATTTAGCTAATGGCGGATATATCAACAAAATATATACACAGTTGCCAAGTTTTCTGCCATATAGGTTTACATTTTGTCTCTTAGAAATTGTAAAATACTTCCAAAGAACTTTATTGTCTTATCTATTCATAAATGCTTAAACATTTCTCAATAGTAATTTTATTGTGTCTATTTTGTTAGAAAATCCATAAAATTTCTGTGGGTAACATTCTGAGGGCATTATGCCTATCTATTTAGATTCCAAATTCCTGGAAGGTAACTACTGTATAATGGGTTTTTTTGGGGTAAGGGGATTGTGGTCATCTAATTTTGGCATTATTAGCATTGGTTCTGACCACACTGAAAATAATACAACATTAAAGGGACTGGTTCACAATTTTTGAATTTTTTTTTCTTTTTCATTTTTGATGTTAATTAAAAATATAACTGATTTAATGTTGACAGCCAAAATTTTGACCTTCTGAACACAAGAATAAAAGCAATATTTTAGCCTTAAATCGGTATTATGTAAACAAAGACTCGAGTCTTTTCATGTATACAAACAAACCAGTGAAATGTTAATTTTGAAATATAAATTTTTTTATTTTGCATACTCACAAATTTTAACTTTTAGATGACACATTTTACCCAAAGAATGCTTGAAATATGAAAGATGTAATAAACTTAGATCGATATCCAATTCTTTTGAAAATTTCGTAAACAATAACATACCGCAATCTTTGTTTACAAAACAAATAATAAACTCTCTAAAACGAGCTTCTGTGATAATGTATAACCTTAATTTGTGTGTGAAATCTTTTAAACACATTAAACAGTAGATTTTGATCATTAAAAGTGAAAAACAAAATTTTGGGGAAAATCGTGAATCAGTCCCTTTAATAAATCAAAATTTTGGGGAAAATCGTGAATCAGTCCCTTTAATAAATCAATCACAATCACCAAAATTTGTTGTTCCAAGACACAGTTACCCTCTTGATACGTTTGTAGCAGGTAAGTTTGGTGAACCTTCTCAAATTAATTTGAAAACATAATTTTTGATGTGAACTCTATTCATTGTAAGTCAGCGCTTTGACAATGTTGATACTGCAGGCATAGATGACAAACGTATCAAATAACAGGTAACTGAATATTATATAATAATCACGTCGATCTATTGAAATTTTTTTCTATAGTATGTGGATAATTACAGGTATTATATCAATGTTTATCTTTAAACAATTTAAAATCAGTTATAGTGATTAAGTTCATCTGTATTTCATCACGATTTTAGCTACCTTAGCTGGGTCGCTCTCATGTGATTTTTTTTTGTCGGTTCAAATGATATCCATGTATGACAGAAACGCAGTATTAAGTCTTCCCCGGAAGACATGTGTCGCCTGCTAGTTGATTCTGTATGTAATATATCACGTATAATGTTGAAAAAGTAAATTATTCAAATGGTTTTTGTCAGTTTAATACTCCTTTTAAAGGTTTTGAGAATTACTAAACATTCTTTAACGATAACTTAATTGAAATTGAAAGATGAGACATTATTATGCAATGGAATTTGTGGGAGAATCTGTTTGAAATTAAGACATTTATTAAATGTAGACTGAATGAAAACATATGTTTGAAAATATGTATCAACCTGTTACTGTGCTCTTCAAGACAATGGTAATAACCAATTATCTGTTGGGTTTACTGCTTAGTCTTGTTGTCTTTTTATATATCCAATTTACTGTTTCTCAAGAAAAATCATAATTAGTGCTGTTCTGAAATCACATATACTGTCCTTCAGTATGGGAATTACAAATACTGTCCTTTTGTACATAAAAATACTGTCCTTCAGTTAATCATAAAATAAAATTTTCAGCAAAAAATTTTTTTGCTGTAAAAAATTCTAAGTCCCGGCAAACAGGAAGTTGATAAGCGACAGATTCGAAAATGTCTTACACAATACAGTTGGCCACACTGATGCTCTGTGCCAAATATCAGGCAGTTGCGCCATGTGGTTCTTGAGAAAACTGTGACAGAAATTTTTGTGACGACGACGACGCCAGACGACGGATAGTGATCCCTATATGTCGCCACTGCATGTAACACAGGCGACACAATAACTTCACAGTCATCCCAAATTCACATTAGCTGAATTTCATGAGATGGATCTCGGTGTTAATAAGTTTAATAAGTGCACAAAGATTTTCTGAAATGCAAGTTTTAGAAGTACTAAGAAGCTCCTCAAGTAGCTGACGGGTTTCAGGAGACGACTACACAGCTTGAGTAAACGTCCAGTGCGAGTCATATGAAGCCACTGGGGGCTAAATGACCGGTGAAATTATACGACTATTCAAGAAGCAAACCTGAAATAATTATCAATGGGTTTAAAGACAATGGCATTTTTTATGTATGTGACAAATAACTGAATGACAGGGAGATGATGTTGCAGTATCGTACCCTGAGAATTGGGTAGTTGACATACTTTACATGCATTTCTTGAATAAAGTACAATCTGATTTCTGATATTACTTTTTATCAGCAGATGAAATCGCTAAAATTTTATAATGATAAATTACCAGATTTAGAATAAAACTGCTAAATTTCCTGGTAACTAAAAAAACATGTTATACGATCTACTCTGTCTCTTTATCAAAAAAAGCTTGAAACTCCCTGGAGGGTAAATATATTGCCTCTATTATTTTTTTTTTTTTTTTTTTTTTTTTTTTTAGAAAAGTTCAAACTCATTGGAAGGCAATTTCTGAGAGCTTCAAACTCTGGAGTTAGACAAAATTGTCTCTATTGTTTTTTCTTTTCAAGAAAAGCTTGAAACTCCCTAGAGGGTAACCATATGTGTCTATATTTTTATTATTTTTAAGGAAAGCTTGAAACTCCCTGGAAAGTAATTATTTTGTATCTAATAATTCAGTAGTTTCAAAGACAGAACAAGGAACAGTGACCGTGGTTCCACTTCATGTACATGCATATTCAAATTCATCAACCCCAGCTCCAAATCAAAAAGTAGAATATAAACTTTTCATAAGAATATATTGAAGTTTTGATAATGTGTTTCATTCAAACATTTTTCCAAAATAATGAATACAGAGGAAAATCATACACCTTAATCAGACCACCAACTGTCCATAAAGAAAACTTTTTACACCATGTCTTTTAAGGGTTTGTTAATAATGTAATTAATCATCCCTCCAAATTAAAGCCTACCTTTCCAATTTTTGATTTACATTTCTATCTGTAAGTACACTGTCGTTATTTAACATATCAAATCACTGTATTTTAAGTCATTAATGTAAATGTTCACTGCAGAAACTACATGAGATTTATGTACAGTCGTTATTTAACATATCAAATCACTGTATTTTAAGTCAATATATGTCAGGGTTCACTGAGAAACTACACTACAGGGGGCAAAGAGAGATAGCTGACTAAAGACTCACCTCAAATATGGCAGTGGACAGATCCCCGAGTGATGAGGTATCATTAGATGTGTCGGGACTTTCAGGGTAGGAAGTCGACGGCTGACGAGAGCTGTTGTTCATGGCACCGACCTTTGAACTGGACTCACGGCGTGCACTCCCTGTAAACATTTAATATGTATATATCGACTATTCTACAAACTCCTAAAGCTAAAAGTAGCTGAACTGCTTTAGAGAACAGATTATTGGATCATTAGCACATGGACTTTCAATTGATAAAATGTACATGCACTTTTTTCAGTCTGCATGACTGTGGCTCAACCTATAGAGGATATCTCAATGTTGACTAGTAAATGAATCTTCATACAAGTTATAAAGGGTATCTCAATAAATCTTCATACATTTTATAAAGTGTCCTAATAAATAATCTTCATTAGGAATTCTAGATGCAGCCTGTATTACCAAAAATACCGTAAGTCAAACAATCAAAGGAATCCCCCCATTCCAGTATGTGTTCCTTAAGATTCCAGTGTGTGTGTGAGAGACTAACTATTCAGGTGTGCCAAGATCTCACCCCCCCCCCCCTTCCCCCCCAACACACATTCAGATTCCAGTGATTGTGTGGCTGACCATTAGGGTGTACCAGGACACCCCCCCCCCCATTCCAGAGTGTGACTGACCATTAGGGTGTACCAGGACCCCCCCCCCCCCCCCTTCCAGAGTGTGACTGACCATTAGGGTGTGCCATGGAGGTCCTAGCTCCCCTCATCTGAACTTCCTGTAGTGTTTTCATGGGAAAGAGCTTGTTTTTCTGGCTGGGATCTACCCCTGGGCTGGTGGGCATACCATTTCCACTCTGACTGGCCTACAAAACACAAAAGTAATCAAGTTACATATAAAATTTCTATCTTAATACTCAGAGAACTACAAAACACAAAAGTAAACAAGTTACATATAAAATTTCTATAAACTTAATACTCAGAGTACTACAAAACATAAACAGATTACTGCTACACTAGTCTATATGGACTTGTGCTTTATAAGGTTCATTTCAAACCCTGTAAAATTCAAAGTTAATTCAGAATTGTTGAAACTTGTAAATCACTGTCAGAGAGCCCTTTGGTCAGACAGTCAGAACAGACAAAGTTTAGACAGACCAGAAACTTGTACCTTATATTGAACAGAAAGGCAAATAGTAACTGCACCAAAATGCCTTTTATTGTTTTTAACAGTATTCCATCTCATGCACCACAAACAAGTCATTACATTTCCTGATCATATTCCAGCCAAATGTGGTGACAATTTTGAACTCACAAACACAGGTGTCTCTGTAATTTTTTTTAAGTGGTCCAGGTTCAGCAACTTTTCTTTTCTTATATTGGGTACAGAACCTTTAACATGATAAACTTCGAGTGACCTTCACCTGTGCATCATCCTCATTTTCTCAAATGGTCATTTGAACCAACATTTTCTACCATGTTATCGATCCAGACAATTTTTCACTGGCCTTGCCGACAGGACTAACAGTTTTCGACAACTCTGGTTTTAGATCTATAAATACTAATGGTTACTGGGTTTTTTTATACTCACCCTGGAAATCTATAAATAATACTGGATATACTGGTAAACTTAATTTCCATACTTACCCTGGGAATCTATAAATAACACTAGATACTGGTAAATGTTTTTCCATACTCACCCTGGGAAGGTCAATAAGAGCCTGCATCCCCTGATCAGGCCCCATGTGTGCCACGTGGCTGAAGTTGATTGGACCAGATATAATCTTTGACCTTCGGTCTGACCGCTCTGACCTACAACACAAATTTCCTGTCACCGAGTATCACATGAGACATGTCAGGAGCTCTTTGCGACTTGTTAAGAAATTAAGCAGACTATCCACCCTTAATGAAATTCTCGTCTTTATGAATTTATGAAACAAGAAACTAGAAAGCTTTAAAACAAAAGAACAAAAGAAAAAAAAAGAAGGGCTGACTTTTTTTCTTTTAAAATTAAAATACTAAACATGCTATGAGGAAAATGATACTAAGGTAACTACTGATCATGCAGAAGGCTGGTGAGCACTACATAGTGCTGTTATACAGCTGTTGTACAAAATCTAAGCATGCAATATCAGACAAGCAGTGCATCCTCCAGTTTTATATATTTGCAAAACATCAAATGTAATACATGTATCTGTTTTTCACAAAAGAATAAGCTGGGAGTAATACATGTATCTGTTTTTCATAAAAGAATAAGCTGGGAATGCCCTTTTCTTTTAACATCATAGTTCATGCTTAGTTCCTGATAATTTTGAACAAGCCATGCTAAGACCCATCCTCCACACTCTGTATCATACATGCGGGATATATCCATGATGCAGATCGCAGGCTCTCATGCAAAAACTTTCTGACAATAAATGCAGCAGATGACAGTGCAGTAGTATGTTGTGGCAGTGTTAATGAGAGATAGTGTTATACAGGAAACCATCACCAGCAGACACTCACTATTCTGGACTACTAAGACCTAACTGTACTACCACTCTTCATAATCTGCAAGCAAAGCCAGTGGAGGGGGACCCCACCCTAGTGCCCCAGGGTGGGCCTCCCCTCGTCTTAGCCGGTGGTGACATGCACTGTTAGTACAAGCAGTTGGGATGGGAACGATTCTTACTGGGTGGCGACAGGGACGCTGTGAGTGGTGCTGGCAAACACCTGATCTGGCCCCATGTGAGCCACATGGCTGAACGACATCGGAGCTGAGATTTCCCGAGATCTCCGTTCAGGGCTACAGAACACAGACCTTTAGTGTTATCACAAAGGTCACAAAATAAGGTCACGATGCTGATGAGTACTTACAATCTCTGATCATAGTGCTGTACAGTGTAGTCACTAATGCTTATTATAGAAGGTTTACAGATAAGTCACAAAATGCTAGGTCAAGATGCCCAGAGTCCACAATGCTTAGTAATATGCAATATTGATGTTGGTCAAAAATAAAGTAGAGGTCAGAAGTTGATTAGGTCTTGATGCCTATAAGTGTTATGATTAGAGTCAGTGAGCAGACATGCTATTATTGGACAGTTGATAGATAACAATTCATTGCAGTCCTACAAACTTGTACATATCATATGATCACATAAGAACATTTTTTTTTAATTTCATATGAAGTATATGAACAAGTATCTTAATATTGTACTAGTGGTATCCATCCAAGAGGGTGATGTCAATAACTGTCTTCATTATGGCATTTATTGTGATCAGAATTCCCGTACACAGAATGCGCTTACCTCTGTATGTGATTTATATATATGTATGCACACAACAGAATGATTACATAGAATTTATATGAATGCACATAAATATTTACATCAAGAGGAATGAAAACCCGTCATTACATAATATCAGGACAAAATCCTATACTTTTATCACTATATACAAATTTGTATTTTCACCTGTAGCAGTAGAAAGGGAACATGTTGAGGTATGTCCATCCCAACCCTGATAACCACAGACATCTTGTACACGTAGATATAGACTAACCACAGGCATCTTATACATGTATATATTGGCTAATCTTACCCTGATAACTGCAGACATTTCACACACGTAGATATACACTAATCTTATCCCAATAATCTTACCTCGATAACCATGGACATCTTATTCACAAAGATACAGACTAACCACAGACATCTTAAACACATAAATATCGACTTATCTTACTCAACATCTTACCCCGATGACCGCGGTTGTTTACCCAGACGACCAAGGACATCGTATATACAGATATCGACTATTCTTACATTATCACCAGTGTGAGATCGACTTTACCCATGTAAGACAGCCATGTGAGATTTTTTTGTCCTACACTGCTGTGACGTCATTTGATTGTGACGTCATACATTTTCTATGATTTATGTTACACGATGAAGTAAAATATTTTGGATTGTTTTCTTTAATTTTTAATGCAGTATACTTTCTGGTGGACAACCTCGAGTTTTTTAGTTTACACTTACAATATAAACCATTTTCGGGTATGCTCTTTCTGCCTATCTAATTAGTTTTAGCACTGAAGTTCAAATGCGGATTCTGATAATCTAAAAAAAAATTCAAAGCTCCTAAATTTATGCACTAAACTGTAGGTAAAATGTGAGAAAAATAATCCTTCATTATTTACTCGTGTGGGATAGGGAAATCCCACCTCTGGAACAAGATTCGCTGTGTGGAAGGACTCGGCACAGCCTCATCCTAGATTGCGAATCTTGTCCCCTCGGTGGAATTTCCCTATCCCACACTCCTACTAATGAAGGATTCTATTAATCCTACCCCAATAGCCTCAGACATCATATACAAGTAGATATAAACTGATATTAACCTAGTAACCCCAGCCATCCTATACAAGCAGATAAAAACTAATATTAATCTAAAAACTGAAGACATCTCATACACAGATGCATACTAATTCTACCCCAATGACCTCGGAAATCTTATACAAGTTGATACAAGATAATCTTACCTTAAAAACCGAAAGCATTTTATACATATAAATATTGACTAATTTTACCCTGATAACAACAGACATCTTATACAAGTAGATATAAACTAATATCAACCTAAAATCTAAAGACATCTTGTACAGAGATACATACTAATTCTACCCCAATAACATCAGCCATCTTATACAAGTAGATATAAACTAATATTAACCTAAAATCTAAAGACATCTCGTACAGAGATACATACTAATTCTACCCCAATAACACCAGCCATCTTATACCAGTAGATATAAACTAATATTAACCTATAACCAAAGACATCTTCTAACAGATATAGCCGAATTCTATCCCAATAACCTTGGACATCTTATACAAGTAGATATAAACTAATGTTAACCTTAATACTGAAGACATTTTATACACATAAATATTGACAAATCTTGCCCTAATAACAACAGATGTGGATGAAGACCAATCTTACCCTCGCGATCCGCGGTCATGGTCATCCCTCGTTTTAAAGGAAAACCTCCGCTTGTTACGATTGACACTTTTTCCCTTGAATATTTCTGATATAGCCAGGATGTCTTCTTCTGAAACATAAAATAGAAACATTTCAAAGTGCTCCCAGGGTGAGTTGCTTTAGCTTTGACTTTGCCACCATGTCCAGAGCATGAATGCTGTACCTGCTTGTAATGCTTTGAAGTAGACAATGTACTGCATGTCCAGATTGTTGTAGAGATTCAGAGAGCCATCCCGAGACAGGGGCTTTGTCTGCAAAAGAAGAAACAAGTTCAAGTGTGGTAAATAAAAAGTACTCAATGTTGTACACTATGTGACCTCACATGTACACTATAACTGGATGCAGAAATGTTACCAGGGGTTAAAGTTAATAGCAACCAAGCACTAGTATTATGGTAATCAAACTCTCAGTAGAGTATTGGCCTATTTTGCCAACCAGAATTTCCTCAGTCTGTCTTGGTACAATGTCAAAAATAAACATAATTTCTAATCAAAATCATAGTTTTTGTTTATTATGTATTGTTTCATGAATAATTAAAAATTATGATGATACAGATATCTACTCGACTATTTGGAATTTTAAATGGTAGGTTTGGTCCCTACATTTACACAGTGCAATCAAATTCCTGTTATCATCATGTGTCTTTCATACAGGCTAGTAAATACATACAGTCAAAACTGCCATAGCGACCCACTGTATTAAGCGACTCACTGTCGTATGTGACCATAAAAAGTCCCCCCCAAGACGTTACTCTATATATTGTACCTGTATTAAACGACCACCTGTCTGACGCGACCAATGACCATGATTTTTACAACCTTTTCGTGTATTTTCACGAAATTTTACCTCTTTTTAACGACTGTACATTTTTCGATTACAACATGATTACTACTTTCGATTTCGGTTGAGCCGACTATTCTGGGAATTATCGCCCCTAACACTTTCGTTTTCAAATGCACAGTTTGTCGATGATCTTGATTAGTCGGCCCTCTGGATAAATTATTATACCTAAGCTGTCAACATGCAGGGTTGTGTGTGGTTAATAAATAAAACCCGAGTTGTTGTTTATTTAACAAAATCAAGGATCAGGGAATCAAGGCCGGTGTATTTGAAGGTGTGAATTTCGACCAACTTAAAGAAGTGCCGGGTAGGCTAGATTGGATATGAAAATCTACCACTTGTTATACCATTATGTTCAACAGAGTAAAAAATTTGCCCGATTGCGATATAAATCAGGTAAATATTGTGCTTAGGACTAAAATTTTAAACGAAGTAGTCGCAGTTTTCCTACATGAGATACTAGAAGTTTCCAGAATAATGACCGGAACTAGCGGCTCACTTCAACATGTCCCAGGTATTTGACACGTCCGAGTTCAAGAAAATTGCCTGCATTAGTTCTAAGCTTAAAAGATTTGCTGTGCATGTACAATGGATATTGTGATTTATCTAATGTTTCTCAAATTGAATAACATTTTTCCAGCATCTATTGTACAAAAGGAGACGCAACCCTTCACCATTTGCTTTCTTACCACAAGCATTGCATTTTTTAAGTTACACTGTACAAGTAGGCTATACATAAATACCCTTTACAACAAAGTGTTTATAAGTTTTAGAAAATTTATATGCAGTCATAAATAATTTTTAAATCTCATGTAAATGTGTAATATGAAATGCATGAAAAGTTTATCATTCTTAAATGATTAAATGTAATTTTTGATGAATAAAAAATCATGATACAACACATTGTATTCTAGATTTTTAACTACAGTGTATTATTAATTTTATTTTACAACTATTAAAACTGTACTTGATATTCTTAATGATAAATTCCAAATACATGTAGTCATTTTCTCCATTGTATAAATTATTTGCGAAATTTTATCCATTAACTGCGGAAAATAGACAACCTGTATTAAGAGACCACCTGTCATATGTGACCTTTTTTCATTCTCCATTGGACGGTCTCTTAATACAGGTTTGACTGTATATCATTATGGGGCTAGTGAAATTGAAGGGCTGGTAGACCGTTTGGCCACTTGATAAAGGGTTATTTTTAATACTTGCATTTCTATATATTTTCACTACAAAATAAGGTATTGTGTCATATAAAAAGTCTTTTACACCAATGTTTGTTTTTTCTCGAGTCCATAATAAAGGTACCTTTTTTAGACACAATGTCTGGACCCATTCTGCAAGGTTCACATCAAACATGTACACTGTGTTCTCTGCATAACAGGAAAGGTAGGGCTCCTTGTAGGCTACAACGAAACTTGAATTGATTAAATCCGACCATCACAACAAAACAGAGTCAAACGATTAAATCCGGCCATCACAACAAAGCAGAATCACAGCAGACCATTTCAACAAAACAGCATTACACAAATTAAATCAGTCATTGCAACAAGATGGATTATATATACAAAACAGAATCTCATCAGGCCATTGCTGACATTTTTTGCAATTGAACAGATAGATCCTGGGTTACAATTAAACTTTTACCCACCCAAGTAAATTTAGCAGTGGGCGATCTCAAGTTGTAATTCATCTTCCTCACTTGGCAAGTGAATTCATTTTTGAATCAGCATCAGATATTCAGATCAGATTGACAGAAAATTGAGACATGTGGCCCAAACCCAAACAAATGAAGTTCAGATATCAAAATGGAGGATGAGAGAGTTTTATCAAAAGTATCCATTAATGTCAGTAAATGATATTTACATTTTTACTTGTTAAAATTCTGACATTGCTTCGTCAAAGTGTGGGTTTCTGAAAATGAGTGAGGACTCCTTCTGAATGTTGCTACTTCAGTAGTAGCCCACATGGCTACTGAGCTTATTTGCAATCCATCTATATGACATCTTTAGAAAAAAGGTATGAACACTTACCCACAGCATGGGGAAGAGCTGGCCACATGAGTTCATTGGAACGACTCCTTCTTCCATTAGAATCTACATACACACCACAAACTGAAACAAATTCAGTGGATTTAGTTTCAAAATTATCCACGACAAATTTAAATGTGTCCTTTCCGTGAATGTTGTATGGAAAAGCAGAATCCCTGTACTGGTTCCCGAGCACCGTATACTGGTTCCCAGAAAGAGGAATCATTTAAAATTTGGTAAAGATAAAAATTTACGTACATGTATTTCTCTCATAACTTTGCCAAACACATTTTATTCGCAAAATAATTATTACACATAATTTTGTGAGACTGGTAATTATGTAAGACTGGTCATTCGAAAACATTTAGTTCTTATGAATAAAATCTTACGCATACATGTAGAAACTTAAGCAATATAAAAAAAAATAATTTATGAAAGTTATGTCTTGTGAACAAATACATCAGTGAATATCTATGTGAAAATAAGGTCTTGCAGGACAAAAGTGATCTTCAATACCATTTCCAGGACTGTTAGAAATGCTTGAGATGTTATTTTTTCAGCATTTCTCCAGATTTCACAACCATTAAAACGGTGATTGTTATACATAAACTATTTGAAAACATGTTACCTATTTCTTTCTATATTTGACTTTAAACTTTGAGCAGAAAAACAATAGGGGTCATCCTTTCATCAGAGAGATTCATGTATTGAAGTTTCACTGCTAAAGATTAAATGGTATTTTCCAGAAAATCAAAGTGGTAAAGATGGAGAGACTCGAATAAATATTCCCTACTTTAACATGTACAGAGAAATCATTAACATTCATTGAGGCCAATTTTGGACGATTGCTAATTTTTCACAGGTCTCCTTTATCAAAATCATTGATAAAATTTTCTCTGTATATATCAACATGTTGCTAATTAAATCAACCAAAATTTCAGACTCCTCAACCCATATACCTTATAGATGCATTTTTTTTTAAAGACTGTTTTTGTTCAAAATTCTGCACCCAAATCTAATGACTCAACAGAGAGGTGAACCCCTGTCCTTAGAACTTCAAGCAGATAGCTCTCGTCTTATACTCAAACGATTTAGTCTGGAGTATATTTACAAGTAAGCACAGCTTCTAATAGGCAAGTTCCTGAAATTTATTCAAACCCACTCATTCCTTTATATTATTTCTTATAACCAGTGGTCATCAAAAAGATACACATGCAGGAAAAGTTGTACTATATGAGTATATTATAGTATTTCTTACATAGTACATATACTACAGTAGATTCTGTTCTTTTGTGCTACCTGTACTATTTCCAACTCACCACTAAAGATCAATAAGAATTCATTCTTTGGTAACTCCACTGCCAGCAGTGAGTCCAGCTGTGTTTGACACAGGTATCGAAGAGAATTGTCCTCCACATTCAGTAGAGCTACATGTACAATCAAAATGAACAACATCAGTGAATGCAGTCAAGAAGTCCAAGAGTACTAATCATATCAACAACTACAATTACTTTGCCAAAGTATATCCAAAATTAGACATTGTCAATCAGTTGTTTGGTCACGTGACGTGAAATCTCATATCAAACAAGACTAGATAAGATAAAAATTTACTGGATTTTTGTGATACTACTAGTACAATTTAACTAAGGTTGCCTTAATGGGATAAGTTGTGCCATCAGCAGGTCACACATGACTGGTTAGTGTAAGAATTTAATGTCATTACAAAATTGATGATCTAATTTCAAACAGCGTTTCAAATTTTCATGGCAAAATGTTAATTGGTAATGCTTGGCTATATCTAATTTCAAAGAATCGAGACTGCTACCTTTATCTTCCTGATAGCAAATAAAATACACTTGATATACAAGACTTACCTGTTGGTGGGGATTCCCCTTGAACACTGTAAATAGCAAAGTAGGAAGGACATCCCACACACAGCCCTTGGCTCATCAACTCTAAACACTGCACTTGCCCAGGGACCTGAATATCCTTCAGCTTGCGGAACTTTTGGCGAGTTTTGTTCAGTTCATACACCTGTATTGTTCGTTTAACGGCCACACACAGACATGTAATAGAGCCCTGCATACCATGAGGGACTGTGCCGACACAGAACATTTGACAACCGCGTGTCTCGGGAATTTTGACAGGGTCAGTTTCATGACCATCCAACCCAGACTGATGAAGCAGCTTGATGTGTTTCTGTTTTCCTGTGGAACAAGAGATTTTCATGTCACTAACACGGTGTAAAGTTAGAAAGGCTTAAATGCATTTAACATCTAAATGTTAATCTAGCATGAATTGTTCAGTACATCTAATATTACATTTAACATCTACATTCATCTGGGAACTAGTTCACTTACCACTGATGAAAACCACCATCTGCTCACTGGGAACCAGTTCTACTTGAAAGACAGGTTTCTTTTCACTCTTGTCTCCAACCCTCAAAAGCACTGTAAACAGAAAAGCCTCATGTTGTGGTAGCAGTCAATAAAATCTAGACCAATGAAATTATATCTAAAAATGGTTCCTCTTCTGTTTTTTGTAAAACCACTTACCATCTTTTGCTAACTGAGCAACATAGAGACCATCCTCCGTACCCAGAAGTACACGACTTGAGTCTGAAATGTAAATTTAATCCATCAAATACACAGCAATCATAGTGGAATTCTGTTCTCATCTACTCCAAAAAATATACAGCATGCTGTCCTCTTTAACTGAATACTTACCTAGCACTTGAGCGGAGAGCGTTCCTTTGACTAGAGATAAAGAATTGTCATAAACTTCTTGCGCAAGATAAGCCTAAAATGGAAAAAGAGAAAATTGTTTTATACATGTAATATTCGGAGTGCTAAAAGTGGACTACCCCTGCCCTCAAACAAACATCTAATATCAAACCTTGCATGTTTGTTCATATATATTTTTTTTTACATCCCATATGAGAATATTTTACTCAGGTAGAAATGTCACCAGCAGTCAGGTGCCACAAATTGACTTACGCGCGGCGCTCGGAGCTGTAGCAGCGAGGGTTCTCCTGGACCTTCACTTCTACTTCCAAGCACTTGCCAATGGCAAGAAGCCGACACTACCTTTGTTAAACATGTTAGGTTTAATGAATTGAACCCCAACCTTTTAGTTGTGAAGCGAGCATCCTAATCACTAAGCTCTTGTGATGTTATACTTAGTCCAGTTCTTTAGGCATACCTTTACAAGTAAATGATTTAGACATGATCCTTTAGTTCACTGCTGGTATCAATATTGCTGACATTTGATGGTAAAACTTACATCTCTTAATGCATGTAGCTTCTTTCTATGTAGGAGCCTATGTTATAATTTTTGCTTAGGTATGTGAAGCTCACTGATTAAAAGCTCATTGTATTTCTTAAATATTTGTTTGGAAGCTTGTTTTTGTGTAGGAGTTTGAGGAGCTCAATGAATTATTTACAGCTTTGTTTGGAAGCTTGTTTTTGTGTAGGACTTTGAGGTGCTCAATGAATTACTGACAGCTATGTTTGGAAGCTTGTTTTTGTGTAGGAGTTTGTGAACTCACTGAATTACTTGCAGCTTTGTTTGGAAGTTTGTTTATGTATAGGAGTTTGTGAACTCAATGAATTACTTACAGCTTTGTTTGGAAGCTTGTTTTTGTGTAGGAGTTTGAGGAGCTCACTGAATTACTGACAGCTATGTTGGGAAGCTTGTTTTTGTGTAGGAGTTTGTGAACTCACTGAATTACTTGCAGCTTTGTTTGGAAGCTTGTTTATGTATAGGAGTTTGTGAACTCAATGAATTACTTACAGCTTTGTTTGGAAGCTTGTTTTTGTGTAGGAGTTTGAGGAGCTCACTGAATTACTTACAGCTTTGTTGGGAAGCTTGTTTTTGCGTAGGAGTTTGTGGAGCTCGTTAAGGGCCCCCACCCAGCGGTGACGCTCTTGCTCACTCTCTGCTAACATCAGAACCTGGTGCTTGGATCCAGGCGGATTCAGCTCACTGGTCGTCACCTGGGAACACAACATATATCAGAAACAATGTTTACTAGGACAAGGTTTAAATACATTAAAAGAGATCAAGAGTGAAAAGCTCTATTATATACAGTCAAACCTCATTATCTTGAACTCGATAGGACCGAGAGAAAAAAACCTCAAGATATCAGAGATATTAAATCACTTCAACATATCTATAGTATTCGAGATATCAGTGTTTGAGATATTGAAGTTCAACTGTAGTTCCAAAACAGTAGACCATATCATCACATACCCTAAAAATACATGGAATATCCTTCTTATTAGCATGAATGACATCTGCTGCCAGCACTTGGCTAACTGTAAATTCTTCATCCCTGTATAAGTTTAAGGAAATTGTTGAAATCATATTTGCTTTATACAACTACTAATCACTGACAAGTCTAGAGGAGAAACACAGGGGACTCACCTCATATCTAGTACTTGTTGGACTATATGGCTGGGCTGGTTACGATCAGGATTAATATCATACAAAAATAATTTAAAATCACAGACTACAACAAACTGCCTCGTCCAACCCTTCTTTATTCCTCCTAGTCGAGGAACCTGCAAAGATAACATTCATATTGAGAAAAGGTGCACTGCAAAACTAAAGGGTAGTAGGATTTCAATTCCCAACAAACATGACTTTTAGTGTATATAATGGTCATGCCATCTTTGTTGCCTTATAGGACTATCACTTTAACATAGCCTTAACAAGCTGTGCCTATTCTTTATACTCATATATACTTACCTTAACATAGCCTTCATAAGCTGTGCCTATTCCTTTATACACATCTATACCCATGGGTCGCTTAGCTGGAAGTAAAACAAAAATAAAATGAAGCTTGAAAAAATTCTTCCTTTATACCAGAACTACAGAGAAGACAAATAACAACTGTTCATCAAATACTCTGAATGAAGTTTGAGTCTTACTTTTATCAGAAGTGACAAACGAATCTTACTTTGATTGGAATTGACTAATAAGCCTTACTTTGATTGGTTGGAAGGCATTAATAAAAGTCTTTGATTGGGGGAGGGGTCTAATGTGTCTTACTTTATGACTAGGGGGAGGGGTCTAATGAAAGTCTACTTTGATTGCTTGTAAGGGATTAATGACAGTCTGACTTTGATTGGGGGAGAGGTCGAATGAGAGTCTGACTTTGATTTGGGGAGTGGTCTAATGAGTCTTGCTTTGACTACGGGAGGGGTTTAATGAGAGTCTTACTTTGATTGGTAAGGGATTAGTGAGAGGCTTATTTTGATTTGGGGAGGGGTCTAATGGGAGTCTTACTTTGACTGATGGAGGGGTCTAATGGGAGTTTTACTTTGATTGGGGAAAGGGGTCTAATGGGAGTCTTACTTTGATTGGTTGTAAGGGATTAATGACAGTCTGACTTTGATTGGGGGAGAGGTCGAATGAGAGTCTGACTTTGATTGGTTGTAAGGGATTAATGAGAGTCTGACTTTGATTGGTTGTAAGGGATTAATGAGTGTCTTACTTTGATTGGGGGAGAGGTCGAATGAGAGTCTGACTTTGATTGGTTGTAAGGGATTAATGAGAGTCTGACTTTGATTGGTTGTAAGGGATTAATGAGTGTCTTACTTTGATTGGGGGAGAGGTCTAATAAGAGTCTGACTTTGATTGGGGAAAGGGGTCTAATGGGAGTCTTACTTTGATTTGTTGTATGGGATTAATGAGAGTCTTACTTTGATTAGGGGAGGGGTCTAATGAGAGTCTGACTTTGGTTGTAAGGGATTAATAAGAGGCTTACTTTGATTGGTTGGAAGGAACTAATGAGAGTCTTACTCTAATTAGGGGAGGGGTCTAATGGGAGTCTGACTTTGGTTGTAAGGGATTAATAAGAGGCTTACTTTGATTGGTTGGAAGGAACTAATGAGAGTCTTACTTTGGTTGTAAGGGATTAATAAGAGGCTTACTTTGATTGGTTGGAAGGAACTAATGAGAGTCTTACTTTAATTAGGGGAGGGGTCTAATGAGTCTTACATTGATTGGTTGGATGGAACCAAGAAGAGTCTTACTTTGATCTGGAGGGACTGGACAAACCATGGGGGCCTTTTCCATACAGTGAATGTGACATGAGTAACCACAATCTGGAAATCAAACATTCACAAATATTAGCAGAGTAGCATTGCTATCTTATACAATAATCATTTCAGCCTTCAAATTAAGATCACCCAAAATATTCTTGTTTTCAAATTCAAATCATCCAAAATATATCAGTTTAGAGGTTTAAATTATCTTAAATTCTTCAGTTTTCAAATCTAAATCACCCAAAATATTTCAGTTTTCAGGATTAAATCATCTTAAATACTTCAGCTTTCAAGACATCATACCCTAACAATTGTTACAGAATTTTGTAAAACTATTTGTAAAATTATGTTTTAATATTGCAAAAAAACACATATTTTCCTCAAAATTATCCTATAAAAGAACCTTTATTTTTGTATTATTAAAAAATCTTTACTTAAAAATTCAAATGAAAAACATTACCCAAAAAATTGAAATCCTTCAAAAACATCTTTTTATTGCTGAAATTTCATGTATTAATGACCGATTTACATAGTTGTTTGATCAAGTAATAGAAAATCCCATGTAAACACAACAAAATCCTACTTCATTTGATGTGTCCAAAAACCTTGGGTATCCTATGACCTTATTGTCACCTTTAATACACTCCTTTGTATAAATACATTGAAGCAAACAACACACCCTGTACAATCACAGAGTTATTTGTTTTGTCTACAATCAAACATAATAACTCCTACCATTACATGTGGCTCCTTGTCGCTGTATGCCCACCATCAGTGATGTACAATGATTACATTTATATGGCAATGAGAAAGTCTTCATGACGAACTGATGAGTTTTGGGGTGTGCAGGTAGACTCTGTGAAGGATTTATTGGGACTGTGCCAAACTTGGAAGCCCCCCAGGGCTGGTCATACACCTGCTCTGTCGTACTCGCTGGGTGACTGGTGTGGATAGTGCTGGCAGGGCTAGAGGTACTGGATGGGTGGTGTGGTTCATCGTGACTCAGGTCCTGTCGGGAGTTGTTCCGTGAGTCCGCCCCACGGGACAGGGCATCCTCACTAACACTGTCCTCATCGTTCATACTCTCATTCTCAGACTGTGGAAAAATTCACAACATAATTACAATGTAGTTTCTCACACTGTGGACAAATACACAGCATAATTACAAGGTAGTTTCTCACACTGTGGACAAATTCACAGCATAATTACAATGTACACATCCTCGCGGTGTCCAATCACACTTTATTACACTCCCAAACAGTTTAATTTCATGCTATAGACCTGCACTTGATATACTCACATCAAGTATTGAGAACTGGCCCTTGAAAAACGTCATCAGACTTGCATCCTGGTTGGACTTCTCCCCTGCAAAATATATTATCATACAATATTTTCTTAAATATTAAACTAGAATTTGTGTGCAAAAAGATAATTGTACTAATAAGTATAAAAGATTTCCACTTTAAAAATGTGCATGAAAAATACATACACAAGTAAATACAGGACTCAGTTAACAATAAACCCTCTCCAATACCTAAAATGCTGTGTATTCTGTTGACTTGTAAGTATTCGGTTGACTTACAGTCATTGAGTTTTTGATTGTACAAGTATTCGGTTAACTCAGTCATTGAGTTTCTGGTTGTGTATTCAGTTCACTTACAGTCAATGAGTTTCTGGTTGTACAAGTGTTCAGTTAACTTGCAGTCATAGTTTCTGGTTTTGTTAAGTATTTGATTGACTTAAAGTCATTGAGATTCTGATTGTACAAGTATTCAGTTGACTTAGTCATTGAGTTTCTGGTTGTACAAGTGTTCAGTTAACTTACAGTCAAAGTTTCTGGTTTTGTAAGTATTCGATTGACTTTAAGTCATCGAGTTTCTGGTTGTGTATTCAGTTAACTTACAGTCATTGAGTTTCTGGTTGTGTATTCAGTTAACTTACAGTCATTGAGTTTCTGGTTGTGTATTCAGTTAACTTACAGTCATTGAGTTTCTGGTTGTGTATTCAGTTAACTTACAGTCATTGAGTTTTGATTGTACAAGCATTCGGTTGACTTACAGTCATTGAGTTTCTGGTTGTGTAACTGTTGATTCTCTGCTCTAAGTTCCTCCAGTTCCTTTGTTAGCTTGCTGACCATTTGGCTCTGTTCTTCAATTTTACTGAAAAGGGACACAAAATGAGGTTGCTTAAACCTTAATCTCTATTTCCAGCTAAACAACAATCTGAGCAACAGACTTGTGTCGGAGTACCGTGCTGGACACGGAGGACTTACTTCTCTTGACTGACACTCTGCGATTTGACACGTGTCAGTTCCTCACTGATCTGCGTCTTGGCTTGGATTTCACTGTTCAGATTGGACTGGAGGGTCAACAGTTCCATCTTGTCCAGTCTCTGGGACCGCCTGTTTCTCCATCTCTGCCGACCCTGCTATAAACGTTATCATCATATCAAACTTTATCATCAATACTGGTGCTACTACACTGTTGATGACCCTGTTACAATTGTTTTCGAATTAAAATCTTAAAATTTGATTACTGATGCAGCTACACATATCAAATTTCAAACAGACACATGTAAGTGTTAATCATTTAAATAGTGAACTGACCCCATCATCAGACACGCCCATCACTTTAAGGTTTTCTAATTCCTCCGTCATCTTGCTGGCCAGAGCTTGGAGGTATCCGCGTGCATCTTTTTCATCACTCACCCTGTCAACAAATACAGACAAAACACAATCAGCTGAAAATCAAAAGTACTGAAATATCGTGTTTAAAATGACACCAGTAATAAAGCCAGAGGTAGCTAATGCAGAATTAAGAAATTAGCCTTGTTAGAGCTGCATGTTTTTTTCATTTATAGAAGTACTATTGATGTAGTATAGCAGTTATGTAAGAGATAGATGGAGAAGTCCCTAACCATTTGATGATCTCGGAGATCTGAGCCTCCCATTGAGCTACGGACTCGCGCTTGTCGTAAATCTCCCTCATCTCCTGCTCCAGCTGGTTCTTCTCCTTCACAAGGTCATTCATGGCAGATTGTTGCTGTACAGATAATATCATATTCATTTCAATGGTTGGTTTCCACAGCAACCAACACAAAACAACCTTTATTCAACGTACAGATCACCTAATAAAACATTAAGCATTAACACTATACTCACGAAGGTTATCTCCTCTTTCAACCGATCGTTCTCATCAATGACCTGTGACCTTTCCCGTTCTGAGTGCTCAGACTGTAACTTCAGTCTCTGTATTTGATTACTTAAGTCTTCTATTGACACTTGGTTGTTCAGTTTTTCCTTTAATGCACTAGTTTCATACTTCAAGTCCCTGTTTCTATTTTCTATCTCTGACATATGGAATTGAAGGTCTTTCATTTCTGTTTGGTGTTTGGTAGATAGTCTGGCCACAGTTTCTTCTGTTTCGACACTTTTTCTATCTAATTCTGTTTTTAACCTGTAAGACGATTACAAGATCAAAACACATTCACAGAACACATAAATGATAGCCGTCATCCCTTGTTAATAAAAATGAATATTCTATGTCACTCACCTGGAGATTTCCTGAGACATTTCTAAGTGACTGGCAGTGGGACCCCGGTTGAGATTCTTTCGTTTGGCAGCCTCAATTTCCTGCTCCAGTTCCCTGGAGTACTGCTCAGCTCGTTCTCGGAGTTTCCTCTCCTTGTTGGAATCTGCTCGATATTCGTCCACCTGGCCATGAAGCTGTAGAGAACAGAAAATAAGGAGGCATCCATACAAAGTACAAACTGTAACATTGAATTTGACATCACAGACACAATGAAGCAGACTCCATCAACACAATTTGTACAATCCTATAACTAGAGAGATGTCTGCTTCTCTGCAAGTCAAAGTTGTCACCCAACAAAACTGAAGTTCTATGTATATATATATCCGAAAGTTATCGCCCAACAAAACTGAAGTTTCATGGTACATATGTATCCAAAGGTTGTCACCCATTAAAACTGAAGTTTCATGGTACATATGTATCCAAAAGTTGTCACCAACAAAACTGAAGAAAAAGGTGATTCCAGTATATCCCCCCTAAACTTTGTTTGCAGAAGATAAATAAATATCTCAAGATATCTATGGAAGAATTATGGGCTACACAGAGTATGAAATATCTACTGAGGAAGTCTGGACTATGTCTAGCATACAGTATCTATAAAGGGATGGCCATACCTCTTGGACATTTTTCTCTGCCCGTCTCCTCTCATTTTTCACGCTGTCTAACTTGCGTCTATATTCTTCGATTTCCTCATCTTTATTCCTGGCTTCTCGTGTCAGTTCTTTTACTTTGGATTGTGACTTTAATAATCTACAGTTATTGTGAACAAACATTGCTAAGTTTTCTTGTTTATCACTAAAACATACAATATATTCATACACCTACATGTAAGGAATAAACTTCTTTACATTTATAATGAAGTTCCTAACATAAAAAAAAAATACAGTTAGAATTGAAAACAAAAATTTGTCTTTTCAGGACTTTAGAAATTTATTACATTTATTTCTATGAGAGACAAAAAAACTAAGGGATACTCACGACTCGTTTGTGTCAGTAAATTGTTCAATGGCAATCTTTTGTTTGGCGACAGCATCTTTCAGCTCCCTTGCTTGCATTTTGTATTTATCCCTGAAATCCTGCAGGTCCTAAATACAAAAATAAAAGAACATAATTAACACAATTTTAAAAGTAAATATTCTTTAACAGAGATTCTAAATTGTAAAAACCCACCTTTTCAAGAGCCATTTTCTCTTCCTCAATAATTCTCATTTTCCTTTCCAATTCAATTTTGAGGTCTTGAGCTCTTTTCAAATCTTGTTCAACTTCACTAATTTCTGTTTGAGATTCTGGGAAAAAAAAGTATTTATCACTAAAACGTTTATCAAATATAAAACCATATACACATTTCAAACAAAAGTTTAAGCATGAACTACATGAAAATAATTCAGCTGGAATTCAATGAACAAAACCTCTTCTTCGAATGCTTACTATTCCATGAATGAAATCCAGCATTCCTAGCATTTGACTGATCCCACTTAGGATCTCATCTTTTCATCACATCCATTTTTTCCCCTAGCAATATCTTTCATGTGACATAAGATCAGTAAAATCGATAAATGAAATGTCACTAGCAACAGATGAAATAATGAAGGACATTGGTCCAGTATTTAACATGGTTCTACTCGCAAAAGCCATTCACTCTATCAGACTTCATCCTTAATTATCAAGCACAATGTACCTGCATCTCTAGCATAAATCAACAAATTATTGATAACCAGAAAGTTTAACATACATTAATTACTGTAGTTTAGTGTGTGCTAATCACTGAAGGTTTAGCATGTGTTGATTTCTGGAGGTTTAGTGTGTTAATCACTGAAGGTTTAGTGTGTGTTAATCACTGAAGGTTTGGAGTGTGTTAATCACTGAAGGTTTAGAGTGTGTTAATCACTGAAGGTTTAGCATGTGTTAATCAATGAAGGTTTAGCATGTGTTAATCAATGAAGGTTTAGCATGTGTTGATTTCTGGAGGTTTAGCATGTGTTAATTACTAAAGGTTTAGCATGTGTTAATCACTGAAGGTTTAGCATGTGTTAATCAATGAAGGTTTAGCATGTATTGATTTCTGGAGGTTATTTCTGGAGGTTTAGCATGTATTGATTTCTGGAGGTTTAGCATGTATTGATTTCTGGAGGTTTAGCATTTGTACAAAGGACTCCTTACCTGCTACAACTCTGTGTAACACAGCTATTTCCTCCTTCAGTTGACGAATCTCCGACTCAGAAGATGCTGATGAAGCCCCTGCCGCCGGATTTATCTCCCCTGAACTACTGGCTCTTTGAATTGTGGCATTTGCCTCTGTGAATAAGGAATTAATTTGTCATTATGTGCTACTGGGACACTTGAGTAGCATGTTTCACTACACCAGTATAAGTACTAACCTGCTACTTTCCTTTGTAACTCTTTGTTTTCCCTCTCTAAAGTAGCTATCCTTCTCTCAAAAGCAGCTGCTGCCAGAGATTCTAGGTTTTCTGTGGCAAGCCCTGAGGTGTCTTGGAGATTCCCAGTGTCAGAAATTTGACTGAAAAATACACTCAGAAGTAAATGTAAATTATTGTTACCTGTCTTTGGTAAATGTAAATTATTGTTACCTGTCTTTGGTAAATGTAAATTATTGTTACCTGTCTTTGGTAAAGGTAAATTATTACCTGTCTTTGGTAAAGGTAAATTATTGTTACCTGTCTTTGGTAAATGTAAAGCCAATAAATGGCAGGTGATGGCCTTTAAAAGCTGCATTAGAGGTGGGTGGAACTGTATCCTAAAATATAAGGCACCATACATTGTAACAGTATAACATACAGCATAGCAGTATAAAATAATCATATAAATGTTTATCTAAAAAAAATATATGGAAACACTTCGTTAAAAGATATTTACAAAGTAATAATGAACAAAAAGGCAGGCAGACACCCATAATCTGTAAATGTTTTCCTTTAATAAACAACTAACTTTCTGTAGAATATGAAAGCTGTCTGCTGAAAACTTTTCAAGATATTGAATCATAATGAAATTGTAGTAAACTAAGGTTAACAGTATTATGTGACCTTAACATGTGACCTTGTTAGCACATAGTTTATGGATGTCTTTGTTCTATCATCAATCACCGTTGTACAAAAAAAGTATGAAAGGTGAATGTTGAAAACCTTTAAACTTATCATGTAACATTGAAAGTATTGAAAGGTCTGCTGGGACCTTCACCCCATGGCTCTAAAATCATTAAGTGTTCTCCTTTAATAGTCAGTTAACTACCTTATTATAAATATGGAAGCTTTAGGTAAAATTTGTTTCCTAGGTTTAATCAGGGTGTTCGGGAATTAACGCTGGGCAGGGCTCCAAGTTGCGAGTAAAACGGTCGCATTTGCAACCAGAAAATCGATTTTGCGACTAGAGATTATATTTAAGTCGCATTTTTGCAAGTGGAAAAAAATTGGGGATCCAGTAAAATTTTGTAATCGGGATCGGAAGTCTGAATAAATATGTTTCAGTCTCGGTCAAAACAGCGTTTGAAAGCAATCAAGATGGCGGTAAAACGAGGGTTAAAGCATGTTGGACTTAGTAAAAGTAGAAGCCACGGCCTGGTACATGTAATGAAGAAATTCAAAAATCACACTGAGAAAGTTTTGCATTTAAAGATGACTAAAGAAAAATGCAAAAGTAAAGGAAGAACCCGAATCCTAATGGCTGAAGGAATTTTCGTGGTTGATATACAGAGATTGCAAAATGTTTTGCAGAATTTGCGAGGCCAATCAGCCAGCAACGTCCACCATTTCTGGACACACATTGTCTGATTTCACCACGTCCTGGTGTACATCTTTCAAATGTGGAAGTGTGACTATTCACGGTAACAGTAAGAGACATGTCTTGTCCGTGACTGCATTATTAGCAGTAAGTCACAGACAATTACAAACTCGGGATGTAGTGTTCTTATTGATGCTGGTACTGATTGTTCAGCAAAACAGTGAAGGCCCACTTATTGAGGACTTTAAAGCAAATCTTTGTTTGGAACGCTGGGTTTCCTTCCCCAGAAGATATACAAGATGACCCAATGCAAACAACTTTTACCAGAGTAAATACCTGACTTGTTAGCATCCAGCATGTTTCACAGCACATTTCTATTCAGTTTGAAAATAAAACAAACAAAACGCATACATGGGTGTAGATTTTTTTCTTGAAAGATATTAAAAAAAACAACTTGTAGGTCTTATTTACAAAATATTTTACCATAGCGAATAGAAATTTTGAACATGGCGACTAGAAATTTGAAAATGGCGACCAGAAATATTTCTAGGTTGTCATTTTGCGACCTGATAGCAGATGTGACTTGGAGCACTGCTGGGCTATATTTTGTCAGACTCAGAGTGTACTGAAATACAACCTGGGTTAAATTTTTATAAACCCCTGATTAGACTTCAGTAACTACCACAGATTGATTTTTATTAAGTAATTATTGGCTGTATACCAACATAGTAATATCAATAATATTGAAATAAATTATGCTTGTTTTTTAAAAAAGTATTGTGTACTGCTAATTCTACAGTTAACAACCTTAACATGATTTTTATAAATTGATTAAAACTTTGGACTTACTGTGTGTCTAAAGTCACTTTCATCTACATCAAAGTTGGAGGTGTCTGTTGGACTGCTTACTTCTGGTACAAACGGAGCATTCACTGCAATAAGAACACACCACTGTCAGAATGTGTTCATCAAGACATGAGCCTCAATAATCGTCTGAACAAGTTCATCTAGCCATAAACCTCAATAATTGTCTGAACAAATTCATCTAGACATGAACCTCAGTAATCGTCTGAACAAGTTCATCTAGCCATAAACCTCAATAATTGTCTGAACAAATTCATCTAGACATGAACCTCAGTAATTGTCTGAACAAGTTCATCTAGCCATAAACCTCAATAATTGTCTGAATAAGTTCATCTAGACATGAACCTCAGTAATTGTCTGAACATGTTCATCTAGATATGAACCTCAGTAATTGTCAGAGCATGTTCATCTAGACATGAAACTCAGTAATTGTCAGAATGTGTTAAACTTCATGTTTCTACACATCTTGTCATGAACCTCATTCCCAGCACACATTCCATACAGAGAAGTCTGTACTCACTGTCCCGGATCTCCTCCCATTTGATGCCCTTAAACCATGGGTGATTGATGAAATCGTCCAGACCATTTTTACCAAACCGCCGATCTGCAGAGCATATCAATCGCTGAAGTAAGTCTTTGGCTTCATCAGAAATGTCCTCAATATCCTCGTCTGTTGGAAACTCAAACTTTGACTGCAAGAAAATATATACCCGCCTCTATCACAGTTCGCAGCTAAAATATCCCTCGATACTTTCCGTTTCAATAACATTTTAGAAACTACAGGCATGTGATTCTATATCACTGCATTCAATGTAAACAGGCCATTCTAAACATGCATCATCATAATGACAAAGATAAGGCTGTAACACAGAGGCTGGACACCTACCTGATGGTTCATGATTTTGCCATAGGTCTCTACAAGTGACTCAGCATAGAAAGGAGTAAATCCGTACAACATCTCGTACATGCACACTCCCAGGGACCACCAGTCACACTCCGGACCGTAACGACCATGCCCGTCCTCCATAGCCTGAGTTAGAGACCACACCAATACATAGAACAGTGTATAAACAACACAGAGAGTACTTAGCATGCCTATACGTGTTTACATAGAAAAATCTGTTCATCATTTGCAGCTACTTACCCTGAGGATTTCTGGAGAGATGTAGTCGGGGGTGCCAACAGCCACTGAGGACTGAACCTGTTAAACATTGAAACAGATAAGTTTACTTATTTTCTACTGAGGATTGGACCCCTTATACAATGAAACAGACAAGTTTACTCATTTTCTACTGAGGACTGGATCCTTTATTATAATGAAATTTACATGTTGTCTTCTTTTTTTTCTTTTTTTTTGAGGACTGAACCTGTTGTACATATACAACAAAACAGACAAGGGGCATAAAGATGCCTTACAGCTTATACAAAGGAACAAGTAAAGGCATAAAGATGCCTTACAGCTTATACAAAGGAGCAAGTAAAGGCATAAAGACGCCTTACAGCTTATACAAAGGAACAAGTAAAGGCATAAAGACGCCTTACAGCTTATACAAAGGAACAAGTAAAGGCATAAAGACGCCTTACACAGTCTATGCGAAAGTTTTTTTGACAACACAGGACATTCGGTCCTGTGTAATCAATGAACACACCGGACCGAACCAAATTTTGTCAGACCGAAAAACCTAATGTATAAAAGTGAAACACGTGAAAATGCAAAACCAAGGAAATCTTATTTATTATACCAGTAATACTATACCAGGGATCCTTCCTGCATAATACTTTAGACGGTCCATGCGGTTTTAATCATATTCATTTACATATTTGGATTTGTGTGATAGTTTTTACTTATAACAAACATTTAAATGACTCCGCGTCAAAATAGTAAAGCTCAAAACCGGACAGTGAGACATCGGACATACCAGTCCGGTGTAAAAAATGACACATCGGACCTTAGGCACTGCACATCGGTCAGGTCCGATGTCTTTCGCATAGACTGCTTACAGCTTATACAAATGAACAAGTAAAGGCATAAACACGCCTTACAGCTTATACAAAGGAACAAGTAAAGGCATAAAGACGCCTTACAGCTTATACAAAGGAACAAGTAAAGGCATAAAGACGCCTTACAGCTTATACAAAGGAACAAGTAAAGGCATAAAGACGCCTTACAGCTTATACAAAGGAACAAGTAAAGGCATAAAGACGCCTTACAGCTTATACAAAGGAACAAGTAAAGGCATAAAGACGCCTTACAGCTTATACAAAGGAACAAGTAAAGGCATAAAGACGCCTTACAGCTTATACAAAGGAACAAGTAAAGGCATAAAGACGCCTTACAGCTTATACAAAGGAACAAGTAAAGGCATAAAGATGCCTTACAGGTTATACAAAGGAACAAGTAAAGGCATAAAGACGCCTTACAGCTTATACAAAGGAACAAGTAAAGGCATAGACACCTTACAGCTTATACAAAGAACATGCAAGGACAGAGATACCTTACACAAAGAACGTGTAAGGGTATAGAGACGGCTTACACAACGTAACAAATAACAACACATGCTTAACGTAGTTACTGCTACCACAGTATCCATACCATTCCATGCTATTTAAAACTTACTGTGCCATCATCTAACAGCCGTAGACAGGACCCAAAATCTGCTAGTACAATATGTCCTGTTAGATCCAGAAGTACATTATCTGGTTTGATGTCACGGTGGACGTAGCTCATCGTGTGGAGAGAATGGATTGCCAGCACCATTTCAGCAATGTAGAACCGGGCCATGTCCTCCGGTAAGCGGTCCTCGTACTTACTGAGCAGGGTCAAAAGGTCACCTCCACAGTAATAGTCCATCACCAGGTACTGGAATATAAAACATCCATCTTACAGACATTATATGCATAAATGACGACTGAACAATATCGGAAGCTTTCTA